>NC_058084.1:405706360-406006360 GCF_014858855.1 Bufo gargarizans | reverse complement strand
TACATCCAATAGAAACGCCGTATTTGACACGCACCCCGCCCCCTGCCACAAGTATCCGCCAATCACAAGCCTCCCCGCCACAGCGAGCATTCTGGGGTGACGCAGCGAGTTTTTTTCCGGACAGCAGAGAGGGCGGGCGGAATAATAAAAACAAATCGGTGCCGAAGAGAGAGAAGGCGGGATATAAAGCCGGGCTGACTCCTTCCGTGTGCGCGCAGGAGCAAGCAGCGAGGCCGTGTGCAGGCAAAGGGAACTTGGGCTTGTGCTTCCGGTCGCTCCGCTTTCCTCCTTCATCATCTGTCGGTGGATGCAGCGCCTTCGGGTCTAACCAAAGGCAAAACAGTGGAGGCGCCAAAGATGCCGCAGTCCAAGTCGCGGAAGATCGCCATCCTCGGGTACCGCTCCGTGGGTGAGTGTCCCCCCTGGCCGCTACACGTGCGTGGGACTGGAGGCGGCTGCTGCCCGCATGTGCTGCCAGGCTGAGGGTCCGTGGGTGATGGGCCTGGCTGGTGACCTCTAGCCTTGTGCCAGCCAGTCCTCCTGTCACCTTTTGTCCAATTACTTTGGTTGCCCATCCCTGGCGGCTGCTGCCTTCCCAGTGATGTGATCTTGGGGTGCATCTGACGGGTCTCCAAGATGGTGTTTTGTGCCAGGAGCACCCCTGACTGGCATTATGGCATATGTGGTCTGGAGTGGGCACAGGTGCCATCCTCTCCAGACCTGGGGTCCCCAGTCCTGATGAACGAGTGCCCAAGAGAGCGCCGCCATATGGAGAGGCACAAGTCTGCTGCACCCTTAAAGGGGCAGTCCCATCAATATCCAAGTCGTGTCTCCTCAAGGCCCATTTAAAGAGCTCCGTTGCACCCCTTCCCAGAATTCCGGAGGAGCGTGTATGGCCTAGAATGAGGCTCAAGCCACTCTCTAGGTCATAGATCGGAAGTGGATTTGTTCAAATACTCCGATGTGAATGCTGTTTCCGTGCAGCGTAAAAATGTATGGTCTCCGTGGAGTGAAACGGCATCTCGCGTGAGACTTCGGTGGATGACTTCAGATTCCAGTGTTAAATACGCTGATAGGAATACCGCTGTCGGCTTCAGTCCTGTACCAAAGCCCACTTCAGATTCCAATTTTAAAATTGTATTTAAAGATGCCGATAGTAATATTGGAGTAATTTGCCAAAGTTTCCTGTGACTTCAGAGATATGAAGTTTGGCTCCATGGAGCCAATACATTTTAATGCTGTATGGAAACCATTGACTTGTAGAAGTTTTTGAACAAATTAACTTTGGATCTATGATCAAGCCTACCTATAAGCCGCCTCATGCAGATTTTGGTACCCCCCCCCCCAAATCCTAGTCCCATCTGGACACTTGTGGGTAGGCTTTGTCATTGAGTAGGTGCGGCCCCCACCTCTGAGGCCTGGCAGGATACCGCCGGTGTGTGGCCTCTGCCTTCACTGTAGGGGACTTGTGAAAATGGCAGACCTATAACCATGAAGGGAGTAAGCTTGGCGTATGTGGCTTCCCCTCCATTCACAGGGGGACTCTGTTCTCTAGATGGGAGCGGGTCCTGACGTTGTACCTGCACTGATTGGACATGACATTCTATCGCAGTATCCAGATGGGCCAACCCTTCTAAAGAGCCTATTAAACTAGGCTTATTGCTCGGTAGGGTTGATTATGCTGATTGTAGTGATATGGTGCTTTTCTCTGTAGCATTCTGGGTTGCTGAGTTATGAACTCAAATCGGGCAGTTGGAGCATCGAGGGGTGGGATATAGCACCTTGAGCATCGCTCCAGCTTTGTCCATAGTGCTCACTACACTCCCCCTGCCGCCAGCGGTGTTGTGCACAAACTTGGTGCCTGCGCTCTCCATCTGCTTGCTGAGCAGACTTGGTGGAGACCCCTATGGCGACAGAGGAGGAATGCTCCTGGGTGGAATGACATCGTCAGCCCCCGTGCACTGTGAATTTGCTCTGCTGTTGAATAACGATAAGTCCACCTAATGCCGCAACCCTGGAACGCAAAGATATAAATATTTCCATCAGCAGGGTCTACCCTACCAGTGCAATATACCTGATTTTAATAGGGTTGACCATGCTGACAGAGGCTCTATGAAGGGTTCTTTACATCTCTAGTAGTGAGTGGGACTGAGGCTGAGCTCCCATCCCAGGCACATCAACCACCAAAAGTGTGGCGCTGGACCTGGCACAAGCAGTGTGTGCCCCCTCCAGTCCGCTCATCAGTGGGAATGCCAAGATTGGTACCCAGCCTGTTCTGAAATAGATGGCCTTTTCAAAGTTGTGTGTGTGTGTGTGTGTGTATATATACATATATACACACAGCTAGGGATGAGCGAATAGATGCACATAAAACTTTGTTAGAATGTATTGGCTCCTATGAGCCAAAATTTATTACTTTGCGAAGTCTCGCAAGACTTCAAGTAATTTCAGAAATTAATTTCTACTGTTAAAACCTTTTTCCCGAACTGTTTCGGGTCGCCATCTTAGTGATGAGAAGAGATACCGGCCGTGTGTATTCCGCAATGTTCTCGCACCTGTCAGTAGAAATGGCTATTGTTGCAAAATGTAGAAGAATAGGGTATGTTCTGTAACTTGCAGACAGCACGCATCTGACATCCGTGTGCTGTCTGTGTCCAATTAATAATGGTTAATAAAGTTTCTTAAAAATCAAATCCTATATACTGTAAAATGGTACTAACAAAAACGTCATATCATTCTGCGAGGAGTCGGCCCACGTAGGGTTACATCACCGGAAGGATGTGCAGACAGACTATTTTCAGATGTGCTATTACTGTGCAAAGCTATTAAAAACACATTAAGGGTCCATTCACACGTCCGTTTTTTTCTTTCCTGATCTGTTCCGTTTTTTGCGGAACAGATCAGGACCAGATCTGGACCCATTCATTTTCAATGGGTCCTGGAAAAAAATCGGACAGCACAATGTGTGCTGTCCGTTTCCGTTGTTCCGTTCCGCATGTCCGTTTAAATATAAAACATGTCCTATTCTTTTCCGCAAAATTTGGATCCTGGTACAATACAAAGTCAATGGATCCGCAAAAAAACGGAAGACATTCGGATGTCATTCCGTATGTCATCCGTTTTTTGCGGAATCCGTTCCTGGAAACACATAACAAAATTTTTTATTTTCAAAGAAATCCAAACAACTTTATTTGATTATTGAAATGTATACATGTTTCCGTTTTTTGCGGATCCGCAAAAAACGGATTACATACGGAAACATTTTCAGGAACGGATCCGCAAAAAAGGACCGAAATTCGGATTATAGAAAAATACTGACGTGTGAATGTAGCCTAAGGCTACTTTCACACTGGCGTTTTGGTTTCAGTTTGTGAGATCTGTTCAGGGCTCTCACACGTGCTCTAAAACGGATCAGTTTTGCCCCTAAAGCATTCTGAATGGATAAGGATCAGCTCAGAATGGATCAGTTTGGCTCCGATCAGTCTCCATTCCGCTCTGGAGCAGCGTTTTGTTGTCAGTTTGAGCTAAACGGATCCGTCCTGACTAGGGATCGACCGATATTGATTTTTTAGGGCCGATACCGATACCGATAATTTGTGAACTTTCAGGCCGATAGCCGATAATTTATACCGATATTCTGGGACTTTTCATTTTTGAAAAAAAAATAAAAATTCCCACAAATTTGCTGAAAATGTATGTTTATTGTTAATGTGTATTTTATTTTTTTGTAAATCTTTCTTTTTCATTTATATTTAATATTTTGGTGTTTTTATTTTTATTTTTGTAACTTTTTCTTTTTTTTTTAACTTTTAGCCCCCTTAGGGACTAGAACCCTTGTCCCATTCACCCTGATAGAGATCTATCAGGGTGAATAGGAGCTCACACTGTCCCTGCTGCTGTGTGCTTTGTGCACACAGCAGCATGGAGCTTATCATGGCAGCCAGGGCTTCAATAGCGTTCTGGCTGCCATGGTAACCGATCGGAGCCCCAGCATTACACTGCTGGGGCTCCGATTGGAGGAGCAGGGGAGAGGGAATCCTGTGGGGGGGGGGCGCACTGCGACTGGGGTGGGGGGCCCTATGCGCCACCACTGCTTAATACTGGGGGGGAGGGGGGCGCACTGCGCCACCAATGCATAATACTGGAGGGGCGCACTGCGCCACCAATGTCTAATACTGGGGGGAGGGGGGGCACACTGCGCCACCAATGTCTGATACTGGGGGGCTTGGGGGGGCGCACTGCGCCACCAATGAAGCTTAATCTCTAATTTATTCATATACAGGAGGCGGGAGCTGGCTGCAGGATCACATAGCCGGCTCCCGACCTCTATGAGCAGTAGCTGCGATCCGCGGCACCTGAGGAGTTAACTACCGCAGATCGCAGCTACAGCTCATAGAGGCCGGGAGCCGGCTATGTGATCCTGCAGCTCCCGCCTCCTGTATATGAATAAATGAGAGATTAAGCTTCATTGGTGGTGCAGTGGCCATAGCTCCTCCCCTCCTCTTGTCCCCTGCCCTCTCATTGGCGGCAGCAGCAGGAGCAGCACAGGGGGAGGAGACACTGCTTCCTTCTCCCCTGTGCTGCTGAGGGAACACGGAGAGCGCTGACAGCAGCGCGATCTGTGTTCCCAGTACGTTATCGGAATATCGGCAAAATAAATGCCGATACCGATAGCGTTCAAAATCCTGAATATCGGCCGATAATATCGGTAAATCCGATAATCGGTCGATCCCTAGTCCTGACCCACAATGTAAGTCAATAGGGACGGATTAGTTTTCACTGGCACAATAGAAAACGGATCCGTCCTCCATAGACTTTCAATGGTGTTCAAGATGGATCCGTCTTGGCTATGTTAAAGATAATACAAACGGATCCGTTCTGAACGGATGCAGACGGTTGTATTATCTGAACGGACCTGTCTGTGCAGATCCATGACGGATCAACACCAAATGAGTGTGACAGTAGCCTTATGCATGTCTGATATTGTAAAGTAAATCAATACGTTGTATGTGCCCCAAAAAGTACAATTCGGCCTGCAAGAGAACGCTAATACGGGCATGTCATCGGAAAAGTGAAGATACGGCTGAATGCCACACGGCAAAAACCATTTCCTGTGGCCTTAATGGCAGAATAGTACTTTACATGTTAAAGTAATACCCAGTGGGGGTCCCCCAGGCATCCAGCGAATGGGGGTCGCTTCCGTGGGATTGTAGTGCTTCCGTGGGATTCCAACCCGTGACTCCGCTCCGCAATAGATGGGTGAAGTCCTATTCAAGTAAATGGGTCTGCACCACCGCCAGTGTCCGTATATTGTAGACCAGCTATTTGCAGTCCGCAAGACAGGCACGGAGCCAGTACGGTCGTGTGCATGAGCCCTGAGTAACAAAAGCTTAAAACTTGCGCTATACCCGTTTAACCATAATATTTTAAAGGCTATGTACATCTTCGGAGGCAATTTGTAGGATTACATTTTACTCATTATTGAGCTGTTCTGTCAAAGGGTTAACTGTTTTTCTAACTGTGCCTAACCCTCATCTCTAAATTACTAAGAGGTCCTAAGTACCTTAAAGGGGTTCTGCACTTTCAATTAACTGATGATCTATCCTCTGATCGGCGGGGGTCTGACACCCGGGACCCCCGCCGTTCAGCTGTTTGGGAAGGCAGCGGCGCTCCAGCAGCGCCACTGCCTTCTCACTGTTTACCGCCGGGCCGCCCGCCCACTGACGTCACGACTTGTATCAACTAGAGTGGGCGCGGGTAAGCTCCATTCAAGTGAACAGAGCTTAGCCGCGCCCACTCTAGTTGATACAAGTCGTGACGTCAGTGGGCGGGCGGCCCGGCGGTAAACAGTGAGAAGGCAGTGGCGCTGCTGGAGCGCCGCTGCCTTCTCAAACAGCTGATCGGCGGGGGTCCCGGGTGTCGGACCCCCGCCGATCAGAGGCTGATGATCTATCCAGAGGATAGATCATCAGTTAATTAAAAGTGCAGAACCCCTTTAACCCTTTCAAGACTCCCCCCCCCCCCCCCCCCCCCCTTCAGGACTTGGTTCACTTTTTAATGGCACCAGTTACAGTTGCATGAAACGTGGTGGGAAGCAGGGGGGAAAAAATTCCAAATGAGGGTGAAATTATAGAAAAACGCATTCATTCTGCCAGTTTTTATTTTTTAACTGTTTCCTAGGTGGTAAAATTTTTACCTCCTAATGAGTACAATGCAATAATAAAAATGCTCCAGGTGGGTGGTAGTGTTCATAGCGCTAGGTTAACTTGCATGTATCTAGCACGCAGACGCAGATCCATCACCTGATGCCATAAGGTAGTCGGCCAGAAGATTCTTCTACTTCCAGAACAGTGAGAGGGAACAGTCCATGACACCATGGTAATTCCACGTTGTAATGTTTCCCTGACATGATGACATTTCGGGTCCCGTTGCTGATTCTGGTCTGGAAACATCAGTGCAGGACTCGGGTGACCCCATGGTTCACGGGCATTCTCTCCTTTCTGTAGCTTCAGAATGCTGACCTTTCCCACAGTCACTGAACCATCAGGGACATCACAGGATTCTCCCCCCACTGTGTGGAGTAAGATTGGGCAGCTCATGCACTGAGAAATGTTGGGTCTCTAGGTGGAACCCTCTGAGCAAATTGGTTGATGTTCCTCACATTGGCCTCAGTGTGGCGTCACTTTTTGTAAGCCTTCATTTTCTGAGTTCTAAGGACGTCTCGAAGAGTGGGCAGTTGCAGATGTTTCTGTTCTTAGGCCTCTTTCACACGACCATATGGCTTTTTTATTTTTTTTATTTTGCGGTCCGTTTTTCACAGATCAGTTTTGTTTGTTCTGTTTTTCTGTACGGCATATACAGTAATTACATAGAAAAAATTGGGCTGGGCATAACATTTTCAATGGATGGTTCCACAAAAACGGAACGGATATGGAAGACATACGGAGTACTTTTTTGTGGATCCATTGACTTGAATGGAGACATGGAACGTGATTTGCAGGCAATAATAGGACATGTTCTATCTTTCAACGGAACAGAAATACGGAAACTGAATGCATACGGGGTACACGCAAAAAAAATCAGCCCGCAAACAGGAAATGACCCGACCACATGAAAGAGGCCTTATTCTGTGTTCACTTTCAGTTCTTGGTGAAAGATTGCAGTGAGCTCTAGGTCTGTAGTTGCTGGCTATGTTCAGTTTAATTTTCGGCACCATTGGTAGCAACGTATCACCTAGCCACAGGATGGGGGACAAAAGTATCATCTGCTGGGGACCAACCGCTGGGGCCTCCACTGATCACTTGAATGAAGATCGGTGTCCACCGAATGGAGTGGGCTTCAGGTGCACATTCGCCGCTCCATATAAACGGGAACACAGGACTCTGATCTAGTGATCGTGGGGGCAGCAGTTATTCCCCTCCATTCTGTGGGCAGTGGATAAGTTGTTGTAGTAGGGCAATCCATTTAAAGGGGGTTTTCTATCTTGTGAAATGTCAACAGCATGGCCCCTTGAAACAGAAGATTCCTACTTGCCTGGTCTACACTGTGCCAGTCCTCCATGGTGTTCATCCTTTAGTCCCTGCACTGTTTTCTTGTGGCGGTGCATGGTCATGTGCACCAATCTTGGCAATCGCTGGCTTCAGCAGTGACCCCTCTACCACTGAAGCCAGTCTGACTGGAGTGGTGTATGTGACAATGCACTGCTGGTTGTGAACAGTGGGGGACTGGAAGATGTAGCCAGGACCAGGTAAGTGGGGATCTTTTTGTTTCAGGGGGCAGGTTGCGGGCAGTTGCTAAACAAAATTGTAAAACCCCTTTAAGTACTAAATGCATAAACAATAATTCCAGTACTTAATTTATTCCCTTGAAACTGTTATCAGTGAGGACTATAGAAAAGTCTATCGCTGCCCCTTCTCCTCCTCAGTCCGGAGACTAGCTGTCAGGTGGCTGGAGCAGGAGCCTCCCCGCTCTGTCCAGTCTGTACGAAGATTGTGCGCTTACACGCTCTCTGTATTAGCCGCTCTCCATAATGACTGTGTATACACACACTGCCAAGAAACCCACAGAAAAAATACCAGAGCCAAATTCATGTGTGGAAGGATGACTTCTCAGGATAGGTGCTCAATATCCACTCTGCCTTCCTACTGCACAACCGGCGGCAGACGACAGAACGGATGCAGATGTACCGCTCGGCTCACCACCGCCTCCTCACTTTGCATGGACCCGTGCCTCTGGCTCCATTGTCAGACCGCTATTAATCTGATATTGATGACTTATCCTCAGGACAAATATCGGAGACGATGGGTTGGCACTGCGGTTTGCATATGTCCAGGGAAGGGGTCCCACTGGTATATAGTGAAGGACCGCCACTCATTTTCTTTGTGATATGAAGAAACTTTTATTCAAAGCATGATGGTATCGGTGACTGCTTTCAAATTGTAGTATGAAAAAAGGCTTAAGCGGAAACTATTCGCTGATGATCTTATTATGCTTTGAAGAGACTCGATTCACACGTCTGTAATAATGGGTCCGCATTCGCTCCACAAATTGCGGAACGGGTGTGGACTCATTCATTCTCTATAGGGACGGAATGGATGTGGACAGCACAGTGTGCTGTCTATCTGCATTTCCGGAGCGTGCAGTGTATCTTCCAGTCCGCGGCTCCGTAAAAAACAAATACAACATGTCCGAAATTGCAGACAAGAATAGGCATTTCTATGGGGGTGCCGGCTGGGTGTATTGCGGATCCGCAATGCACTACGGACGTGTGAATGGACCATAAAAGTTTATTCATATTGTCAAGAAAGCGAGTGCCGGTCCTTTTTGGCTTTATTCTCAGGGCAGTATAGTTGACCCCCACCACCGCTCTGGCAAAAGTTGGAGCAGGTCAGTAGAACATTATAGGTATTATCCAAGGGCTATAAAGGCCCCTCACACAGATGGTACTTACCTCTCTCCCCGGCACCCGTGTCACTATGTGCCACTGCATCTCCTAGTTGAAATGAGAACCTTTCGGGGCAGGTGGCCGTGACGGGAACGAGCCTCCCTAGTGTCACCCGCAATGCTCGAGGCTCGTTCCCACTGTGGCCTGTTATTGCCTTGCCTCACCCCATGGAAACATCCAGCGATGGAGATGCTGGGGAATGATGCGAGAGGGGCCCAGGCATATAGGGGGCAGTATAGGCCTTGGATAACCCCTTTAACCCATGTTCTATGTTGGCTTTATATAAAATTTTTCGTTTTCTAGCACTTCATGATTGCTGTCACACAAATGGTGAAAGCGACTACCAGTATATTTTTGTACTTTCAGGATTTTATTTCTAGGTTTAGTGTTTCTATATAAGATGTCTGGCATGAAGTCCATGAACTGAATTTTGGGATCCGTTTTCGTTAGTTAACCTGAATGTCGGCTCTGTGACCGAGCCCCAGGGACTGTTCAGAGTCCTCAGACTGGTATTTGTTCATGTCTTCTCATAATGTACGGTAATTGTTTTTCCTTTGTGTTCCAGGAAAGTCTTCACTAACCATCCAGTTTGTTGAAGGACAGTTTGTGGACTCCTACGATCCGACAATAGAAAACAGTAAGTGTCCGTGTTTTGTCTTCCACTGTCTTTTGTCTATTACATTGGAATGCTACTTCTGCCCAAAAAGCTTTTTGGCATTCACAGGGCATTACTGTGTCCCCTGCAGGAAAAATTACAACGCGGCATCTAACATTGGCTCTTGTCTTCTACCCCCTGACGGAGGTTCTGGTGTCGTCCACTAGTAAAACATGCAGTGTTCAAATACCAGTTTACACGTCTGACATACACATCTATGTGGGGGGCTTTTTTTTTTTTTTCCTTCTTTCTTTCCCTTTAAGCCATCTTTACAATTCATTACCTGGTCGTCTTTAAAGGGGCTGTGGCAGGTTTTACCTTTTTCCTGTATTCGCGGAATAGGGGATGAAAGTCTGAGCGGTAGGACTATCTGCTTTTGACCTTCACTGATTCCTTGTATGAACTGAAGTTGAGTCTGCACTCTGCCAATCCTCTCGGGGCAGCTGAGGTTTGCTGGGCACTCCTTTCGGCGTCCCCTCGTCAGTACCATAGATAGTTTGGCACAACCCCTTTAAACTGTAGACACACCACTGTATGAGGGGTCTCTCTGCATACTTGGGTTCTAGAGTAGGTCTTAAAAATGCAGTTATGTTCCATTAAAATGAATGATTTCTGTATCTCCAATAAGGCCTCATGCACACAGCTGTTGCGCGGCCGTTTTGTTAATTGGGGAACGCAATTTGCACGCGCAACATCTATGCAGCGGCCGGGACTAAAACTGTTGCTTTTGAAGTGAAGAAATGAAATTTGGAGGCTAAAAATGTCAGCACGCCTGTCAGTGATTTTACATGACAAAAGTGGAGTAAAAGTTGTAAACTATAGCGTGTATATAAGGCTACTTTCACACTGGCGTTTTGGTTTCCGTTTGTGCGATCCGTTCAGAGCTCTCACAAGCGGTCCAAAACGGATCAGTTTTGCCCTAATGCATTCTGAATGGAAACGGATCCGCTCAGAAAGCATCAGTTTGCCTCCGATCAGTCTCCATTCAGCTCTGGAGGCGGCTTGCAGCGTTTTGGTGTGTGCCTGATGAGGAGGCAAACGGTCCTGACACACAATGTAAGTCAATGGGGACAGATCCATTTTCTATGACACAATCTGGCACAATAGAAACGGATTGACTTTCAATGGTGTTAAAGATGGATCCGTCTTGGCTATGTTACAGATAATGCGGATCTGTTCTGAATGGATGCAGACGGCTGTATTATCTGAACGGATGCGTTTGTGCGGATCTATTTACAGCATGCTTTCACTATTCTCACTTGGCATCAGGGGTTGTGGCCTCCTGCAACCCATGAGGTTTACTATAATTTCCCACAGAAACTGGCTTGGGCCTCATGCACACAACCTTATGTTTTGTGATCATCAAACTGCAGATCTGCAAAATACGGATACCAACCGCATGCTCTCTGTAAATTTCTCACTCCTGTCACTAGAACTTCCTATCCCCAAATGGACAAGAATCTGTCATGTTCTAAGGTTTGGGAAACTGCCATACGGATGTGGCCAGCGCATGGATGACATCTTTGTCAGAATTGTTTTATTTTTTTTGCTGAATCATAGAAATTAATGGGTCCATGTGCAATCGACAAAAAAGGCGGATCGGACACGGACCAAACTTGTGTATTACTGTCTTTAATGTGTAGTTCATAGCTGTCTTCTGGTCCACGGGCTGGTGGAATGGGTGCCCAAAAAAAAAACACTGAAAGGGGTTATCAACCCCTATAATGCCCGGGCCCGTCAAACAGGTTATCCTTGCCTCGCTCCATGGCACCTGTGTCATTTCTGATGCCTGCACTGGAACAAGCATTGGCCTCCCGTTGTCTGATGTTTTAATCCATGTGGCGGGCCTCAGGAGCTATGCGGGTGCCTGGAGCGAGGTAAGTACAACCTGTGTAAGTGGCCTGGGCATTTTGGGGGGCATTATAAGGGTTAGATACAAGCCTGCCTCTTAATAAACTTAGTGCGTCTTTTTCCAGTGGTCTTGAAGTCTTGGTAAATCTGTCCCTTTGAGTATGAGACCTTTGACTGTCTTTTGTGGTCATTGGGACCACGAAGGATCCAGTGTTACTTTACGTTTTTCAGAGGGTTATGCTGGAGCAGAGTAGTCGGCGCAGGATCTCTAAAACCTCTGCAGTAGGTAACTCTACAGGGTTAATGGCTCCCTCCTTTCCTGGGTATGGCTGAGACTGAACAACAGGCTGATGACAAACTCCCTGAACCCTCTTGTGCTATTCCACGTTCACCTTTGAGCCACCTGGCTGTTCTCCATACACTGCCGGTAATGGAGGGGGAAGAAATAAAAGCGGAGTTCCGTTTTCATTGTGAACCTCCGGACTTCTCCACCATCACTTAGGAGCTAGAGCCAGGAGGGGCCCTGTACTAATGATGGGGTTGTAAATGTACATGGTTAATCCAGTTTCAGCCTCTACTCAGAAGATAAATGGATGGAAGAAGAGCTTTATCTTTAGTCTGTAATGTGAGCTGTACTCGGAGGTAGGGATCGACCGATTATCGGATTTACCGATATTATCGGCCGATATTCAGGATTTTGAACACTATCGGTATCGGCATTTATTTTGCCGATATTCCGATAGTGTATGGGGAACACAGATCGCGCTGCTGACAGCGCTCTCCGTGTTCCCTCAGCAGCACAGGGGAGAAGGAAGCAGTGTCTCCTCCCCCTGTGCTGCTCCTGCCGCTGCAGCCAATGAAAGTACAGGGGACAGGAGGAGGGGAGGAGCTATGGCCACTGCTCCACCAATGAAGATTAATCTATCATTCATTCATATACAGGAGGCGGGAGCTGCAGAATCACATAGCCGGCTCCCGGCCTCTATGAGCGGTAGCTGCGATCTGCGGTAGTTAACTCCTCAGGTGCCGCGGATCGCAGCTACAGCTCATAGAGGTCGGGAGCCGGCTATGTGATTCTGCAGCTCCCGCCTCCTGTATATGAATAAATTAGAGATTAAGCTTCATTGGTGGCGCAGTGCGCCCCCCAGTATCAGACATTGGTGGCGCAGTGCGCCCCCCCCTCCCCCCCAGTATTAAGCAGTGGTGCTTCCCCCCCCACCCCAGTCGCAGTGCGCCCCCCCCCACAGGATCCCCTCTCCCCTGCTCCTCCGATCGGAGCCCCAGCAGTGTAATGCTGGGGTTCCGATCGGTTACCATGGCAGCCAGGACGCTATTGAAGCCCTGGCTGCCATGATAAGCTCCATGCTGCTGTGTGCACAAAGCACACAGCAGCAGGGACAGTGTGAGCTCCTATTCACCCTGATAGAGCTCTATCAGGGTGAATAGGACAAGGGTTCTAGTCCCTAAGGGGGCTAAAAGTTAGTTTAAAAAAAAAAGTTACAAAAAAAATAATAAACTCCAAAATATTAAATATAAATGAAAGAAAGATTTACAAAAAAAAAAAATACACATTAACAATAAACATTAATTTTCAGCAGATTTGTGGGAATTTTATTTTTTCAAAAATGAAAATTCCCAGAATATCGGTATAAATTATCGGCTATCGGCCTGAAAGTTCACAAATTATCGGTATCGGCCCTAAAAAATCAATATCGGTCGATCCCTACTCGGAGGGAAGCTGTGCTCTATCCAAAGGCTCCTTTACTGTTCAATTGAGCAGACTGTTAGGAAAGAGGCATTGCTTCCTGACAACCTCCTGCTCATTGGTGAAGGAGACAGATGCATTTACATGCAGCGATCTCCTCCACAGTATAGGCAAGAGCAATTGCTAATGCCATTGCATATCCCCATATAGAATCACTGTTTATGGGCCGCAGAGGCCGTTTAGACACCACAACCTGCTGCTGGCAAACAATGATTGACCGCATAAACGAGGCGTTTCGCTCATTAATGGGGTAGTCGGCAGCACTGTTACACAAGCAGATTATGGCTAATGAATGTGCAGTAAGCTGGATTCTGACAAAGCACACTGGTGCAATATTAAGTCTCCTGTTCGTTACGCCACTTAATGCAATGAGCAGGACACTGGTACGGTGGCCAATGATGCAGTGGGTCAGGATATGTATATAAGAGTTTAGTTTGTTCATGACGCCAATTGCAGCGTGCGCAGGTACTGTAGCAGGGCCCTTTAAGATGTTACAGCTCATGTACCAGGTGAGGAATGCCAGAGGGGGATAATGTCTCTGTATAGCAGATATGGTAGTGTCAACGGTGTCTCCTACCTTGGTACGGTTGGACTCCTGGATCCTGGCTCACTTGCAATAAAATGAGTGTTGTTAATAGGAGTAACTGAGGAACTTTGGTAGCAGTAAATGAGATCCAGACTGGAGATATAATCCAACTTGTCTTTACTTAATGGCAGCATAAATCCACATGAGTTACAGCAATAGTCTTGGGTCCCAGCAGGGATCAGTATCTCTTCTGCTTCTATACTATGTTCCTGGAGAATCTGGCAGGTATTTATCTTCTGCTTTAGTATGGGCCTGACTAGATGAGGAGGAATTTGGCTTCTCCTGGACTCTGGATAAGTACTCGCAGGGAATGATTCTTCCTGGAGATCTGTAGTTCTGGAGGTGTTGCTTGCTTGTCACCAGCTGAGGTAGATGGCTCAGGCTGGGAAGAGTGATCCTTGGCCTCAGCCAAGGCTGGATCCTAGGTTGGGATCCCTGTAACTGGGAGCTCCTACTAACACAGCCTACCCCTAGCAGGGGTAGCTGGTACACTTAATTAACTTGTTTCTCCTCCTCATGAGACAGGACATGGGAACAGCCCACTTCTGCTCACAAAGGGGAGACTAGACTGGAATGAACTATTCCAGCCTAGATATACTAAACTGGCTATGGTCTGCTAAATACATTGCTGCCACCTGCTGGTGCACATGGAAATTGCAGCTTAATATCAAACAGGCCTGGAGAATGTATACACAGGAAAATACCATGTTAGACTACACAAGATGACAATACATATACACCTGACAGTTTAGTAACATACTCTAGGATGTTACAAATGTTCGTACAAATGCTTGTTAGCGATAATCTGCATGATGTTTGGGCACTGTAAAGGGGTTGTCTCACTTCAGCAAATTACTTTCTCTATAGAATAAATGCTAGAACAAACCACTTACTAATGTATTGTGATTGTCCATATTGCTTCCTTTGCTGGCTGGATTCATTTTTCCATCACATTATACACTGCTTGTTTCCATGGTTACGACCATCCTGCAATACAACAGAGGTGGTTGTGTTTGTACACTATAGGAAAAAGCACCAGCCTATGTGCTCCCACAGTCCCAGCCACCAGGGAGGCCAGTGCTTTCTCCTATAGTGTGCTGCAGGGTGGCTGTAACCATGGAAACGAGTCGTGTATAATGTGATAGAAGAATGAAGCCAGCAAAGGAGGCAATATGGACAATCGCAATACAGTAGGAAGTGCCTTGTATTAACTTTTTCTACCTGATAAATGCCACGAGTTGGGGTCCATTTACGCATCCAGGTGCGGACCCGTTCATTTTCAATGTGGCTGCAAAAGATGCGGACAGCACACTGTATGCAGTCTCTTCACAGCCACACATAACCACAGTCTGTCCTGTCCCTCCTCTCTCTACTTCATGTCTCCTCATGAACGCTATTTCCAGAGATTCTACTGAACATCTTATCAGATATATTCAGGATCATAATCCCTGACCAGCAGAGAGGAGGATGAGGCAGCTCTTTAGCTCAGTGGTCTGGAGTAACTTGTCCTTCTGTGTGATTAGGACAGGTCTGTGTGTACTAATAGAATGGCGGCTTTTTTTTTTTCCTTCTTCCTCCTGATTACTTCTAATGGCTTGTTTTGTCTAAAGAGCAATTTAAAGGCATTTGGAAATATATTTGATAAAGTAATATTTAGGTATCTTAATTCCTGGAGAACCCCTTTAAGGCCGCCTTCACATGAGTGATATGGATCAGCAGGATCTTTTCAAGGAAAAACTGATGGGTTTTGCATGGAAGTTGAATCCTTAATTTTTTATTTTCTGTGATTGCATTCAGTGTGCGTTTTTTCCACCCGGGTTGTTTTTCTTCACGCATGAAAAATGCATGCAACCTACAACTCCTATCTCCTGGCAACCATCAGTGAAAACCGGATGCCTTCTGTTTTACACTCGAGCCCTGTTCGCTTCTATGGAGCTAGGGCTGCGATAACCAGTCGCCCGACCACCACCACTCTGAAGGCAAAGATGATGCGTGGATCAGGAATCGGTCCACATGCTAAGCATTTGCTGCACACATTGTATCCAGAAAACTACAAAATGGACATACTGATACGGAACAGCTGTCTGTTTTTTGTGGGCCCATTGAAAGGAATGGGTGCCTCCTATCCGCAAAAACAGACACAAACATTCATGTGCATGTAGCCTAAGGCTAATTTCACACATTTTGTCTGACTGCATAATTTTGAAGCGGATTCTGATAGAATGAAAATATATATATTTTCTAATTTTATTTTTTTGACTCATTCACACGTCCATAGTAGAACTGCCTATTGTCCACAATTGTGGACAAGAATAGGACATGTTGTATTTAAAAAAATAATAATAATTCGGCGCCGCAGATCAGAAGTTCGGGGCTGCGCTCCGGAAATGTGGATAGCAGCACACTGTGTGCTGTCTGCATGCATGGACACTAAGGCTGTCATTGTCAGACTGCAGTACTCTGGTCTTTTTTTTTTTTTTTTTTTGTAGTTACCAAGTTCTTTCTCTCTGGGGTGTCCCGAGACCAGGACTGTCATCGGCTTAGTCTGGCACAGGTGAAGCGGGGCATGTAATAAGGGGCTACTAGACAGTCGGTGCATGCAGGTCAGTAATGTAATAGAGGTCGTCTAAGATCTCAGCGTGGCTGACCCTTTGTGGGGTTCATACTTGCCTGGACCCTGCTGTGGGTTCTGGCTCCATTGCTCTGGTATAAACATCCTGTTGACGTGGCTGTAGTGTTGACATGTCACTGGGTCACAGGTCACCGTTGCAGTGAGGACAAGTATGAACCCCGGATTATGTGGCCATGAGGGTGAAGCCAGGTGTAGTTTGCTGATTTTCGCAGTATTCTGCCCATATTAGTTGCCACACGCTTCACTCTGCATTTAAAGTCCATGTGCATGTCAAGTTGCGCAGACATCTCTGTGGAAGAAGTGTTTGCTTTCGTTCACTTTACAGCTCCTGTAACCGCTGCAGCTCCTCCGCTATTTCACTGTGGAATATGGGGATCCGCAGTGCAACCAGTGGCTGTACCTGAAATGTACTTCAAAATGTGTCCTGTTAATGCGTGGCTCTGATGCACACCACGTTTCTCTCTTCTAGCATTTACTAAACAGATCTCTGTGAATGGACAAGATTACCAGCTTCAGCTAGTGGACACTGCTGGCCAGGTAAGTGTAGAAATGTCAGTGCTGGGCCCTGCTCACATCCCATCCATATGGCTTCATTGACATGCTGGATCGGTGTAACTTATGGGTGATGTCTGCCATTGTATAACTGCAATCGCGCCCCCCCCCCCCTCTATCCTCTTTAAAGGGGTTTTGCACTTTGTTTAAACTGATCTATCCTCTGGATAGGTCATCAGCATCTGATCAGTGGGGGTCTGTGATGGCCCAGTGACGTCATGACTAGTATCAACTAGCGTGGGGTGGGGCTAAGCTCTGTTAAAGTGGACAGTTTAGCCCCGCCCACGCTAGTTAATACTAGTGATGACGTCACTCGGCCAGCGGTAAACCGTGAGAAGGCCGGGGCGCTTCTGGCGTGCCGCTGTGTTCTCAAACAGCTGATTGGCGGGGGTCCTGGGTGTCGGTGCTGATCAGAAGCTGATCTATCTGATAGATCAGTTAAAACAAAGTGCAGAACCTCTTTAAGGATTGGTGGAAAGCAGCATTGACCACCCCATTGTAACATTATGGTTGGATAGAAACAGTTGTCTAGTCACAGGACGGGATAACTATTAGATCGGTGACATGCAGACCTGTCTAAGCTTTCAGGCTATATCTATATCCTCCCTCCAGCAAGTGGCATTTATCATCATTACCGCTGCTCCAGCCTATGTGCGCTCCCACAGTCCAGGCCTCCTGAGAGGCCGACTCCTTTTGCTATATTCTGCAAGCACGACCACCGCTGATGGATTGCAGGGTGGTTGTAGCCATGGAGACAGGAAGTGTGTGATGTGATAGAAAAAGGAGACAAAGACAATCGCAGCACATTAGGAAGTGCCCTGAATTAACTTTATGTACGTGATAAATGCCGTTTGGAACACGTTGAGTGGTCTCTGAACCCCTTCCCCATCTCTGCCGCACCGCTACTTGTGCTGACTTGCTGTGATTGAATTAATTAGATCTGTTGCTATGGGAACAGACGTGGTCCTCCTGCCCGGCTTGATGTGAAATCTTCTGTAATTGTGTGGATAAAAAGGGATTTGTTTTGTTTCCTAGGATGAATTTTCCATTATCCCTCAGACGTACTCCATAGAAATAAATGGGTACATCCTTGTATACTCGGTTACCTCCATCAAAAGGTATGTTCTGTGGAAGGTTACGATTTTTGGTGTCCCTGGGGGTGGCTATTGGATTTTGCAGTTGGGCAGGTGCCACCATTAACCCCAGCAGAGCTGGAGGCCATTGATTTAATCACTGATCAGCCATAACATTAAAAACCACCTAATTATTGGGTAACCAAAATGGCTGTGAGCAATCTAGACATGGACTCCTCAAGACCTCTGAAGTCGTCTTGTGATTTCTAGCACAATCGTTTAGGGGTCATCATGGCCATTCTTTTCGATCTGTGACTCTGTTGTGACCCCTTTCATGGCTAGCAGTGACTCAGCAATTTATGCTTGTTCAGCTCTGTTTTGGGTTGGACCTGAAATGGGCTAGCCTGCGCTCCCCTTAAGCATTAGAGCCCTGGGCACCCATGACTGTCGGCAGCTTACGGTTTGTCCTTCCTTAGTAGGTAGTCTTCATTGCATACAGTTTGAGATGCTCTGACCTAGTTGTTTAGCTGTCAGTTCGTTCGGCCTAGTTAACGTTGCTCAGATTATATATATATATATATATATATATATATATATATATATATATATATATATATATATATATATATAATTTTTTATTTCACTTTTTTCCTGCTTCCAAAACATCGTCTGCCTAATATCAGTCAGTAGGTGCCCTCGTCATGAGATGTTCGTGTCACCTGGCAGTGGTTTTAAATGCTGTGGACACATTGAGGCAGGGGTCTTTTCCTAAAGGCACATTTAGGGGTTATTCACGTGACTGGTCGCCATGCCTGTGTTACGGACTGCAAAACACGGTCATCGACTGTGTGGCCTATTTTTATTTTATTTTACAGTGCGGAGGCACAGACCCGAAGGCCTGCGGAAGGATATCTGAGTATTTCCATCTGTGCTTCCACTCTGCAAAAAATAGACCATGTCCTATCTTGCCGTATCTTGTGGATCGTGGACCCATTCAAGTCAATGGATCTGCAGCATGGAGTTCACATGGCTGGTGTATGTGTATTACGGACCTGCTGTTTGCAGTCTGCAACACAGGCTTGGCGACCATACAGTCGCGTGAATGAGCCCTTACTCAGTGCCAAACATCAAACAGTTATTGGGAAGGACCTGACGGTTGCCTGCTCGTCAGTGGAGGTGAAGAGCTGCGTTTACATGCAACGATCATGGCTACTGTCGTTACTTACCCTCATGCAGACTCATTCTAACTTATCATAGACCAGTGTTTTGTGCCAGTGGATGAGATCCCTGTTCATTGCTGGAGGCTGCCCCTAACTTATGATGAGGCTTGCACCTCGTCATAAATTTGGCGTAGCTCCAGCAGTCTGCTCCTAAACTGAAAACTACACTGGCCTCTAGTTGGCATGGGGGAAATGATAACATCCCACTGTTTCTGGGCAGGATCTGTTCCCCAGGAACTGAGGTGTCCACAGCAAAGATCATTTTATTCATTGAACATGCATTCTGCTGCTTCATTGGGCGATCTGCTGCACCTACACCCAAGCAGATTATAGGGGAGCAAGGGTTCAGAAAAGCATGTGTTCCCTACAATAAGAATAAGCCCAGTGTGATCGTGTAAATGCACCCTAAAAGCTCTCAAACACTAACTTTTCTTATGTTTAATAACCAGTCTCTTCTCTTTTCAGCTTTGAAGTGATTAAAATTATTCATGAGAAGTTGTTGGATATGGTGGGAAAAGTCCAGTAAGTGGTCTTGCCTTTTTAAAATCCAGTCCCAGATTTTTAAATTTTATTTTTTTCCCATAACCTCTACTGACTGTATCTCTCTCTCTTCCAGGGTTCCTATAATGTTGGTTGGAAACAAGAAAGATTTGCACATGGAAAGGTTTGTATCAGTCTGTGGCCTTACACGTGTGTGTACATGTAGGATGTAGTGAACTAATAAATGTGGAAAGACTGAAGCAACGAATCCTGGGACTATTCAATCACATTTATATAGAACATATTATAAAACCAGTCATTAACCTGCCACAGAATTGGTCTTGTTGCCAGTGACCGTCGCTCAGTTTACCTTCCAGGTTTCTAAAGCAGTTTAAGAACTGAAAGCTGATCTCTGGTTGCAGTGGGCACCAAGCGGTTGGCTCATCTAACAGATTGGCATATCGCTGCATGTGCAGTCATTTCTCCAGAATGGGTCCCCCCCCAAAGTGAAGGACCGCACACCATGCTTGATTGGTGTGCTCTCCATCAGTATGGGATTTCCGATAATGGCCAAGTGTGCTCACGGATATTTTCTGAAGTCCAATAGCTGTGAAAGAAGAGCGCGCCGCACGTGTACGCCACATCTTTCACTGCTGTGTGGTGAATGGAAGGTGGCCGCGCTTGCACAGTGTGCTCTCTGCGTAAGGTCCCTGTTCTGGAGATGGGTGTGGGACCTGCTCCTATCTGACATTGATGGCATATCCTAGCGATTGTGTTAGATGAAACAAACCCTTGATGTGTGTGCAGAAAATCATTAGGCAAAAAGTGTGGAAAAACAAGATAAAAACCACATACTATGTATTGCTGTTTTTGATGCAGATTATCTGTATTTTAATGACTACTGAAGTTTTGGGGGAAAACAACAACAATTCAGGTGAAAATCCTGCAAGAAACGCATGCATGTACGAAGTTTGTTGTGGAAACGCAGGGAAATCCACATGGCATTTCTATCGCAACCCACTCATGTCTGCAGGAAACTTGCTCCATGTGAGAACACCATTTCCCCGCCTGAGCTCTCTGCTCATGTAATGGGACCTCAGCATTAGAGTTCAGGCTGCGAGACCACGTGTTTCCCGCAGGCAACACTCATCGGAAACTTGCCATAGATTTGCATACATTTCTGACTGTCCCATTTGACGCCTGGAAAAATCATGTGCACGAATGGTCCTGCTTTCAGTCAGAAATCTGGTGTATCCCCCTTGCCTTTCCCTTACTGTGTTGTCATTGTTGCAGCCCTATTTAGGGTTGGCTTGACTCAGTGTTACTCTCATACATGGTTCAGAATTTTTTTTATTTTATATTTTTTCCCCCCATGCTGACATCTCGTAAAGTCATGTATTAACACTACTTGAATGTGCCTCTTAGAGTGATCAGTTATGAAGAAGGCAAGGCCTTAGCAGAGTCCTGGAACGCAGCATTCTTGGAGTCTTCAGCTAAAGAGAATCAGGTGGGTTTTTTAAACATTTTCAAACCTTTTTATAAGTGGAGGTTTTCTATGTTTCTATATAGTTAAAGGGGTTTTTGGAGATTGAGGCTTTTTTTTTTTTTTGATGAGGCAGGGTGCAACAATTACAAAAAAAAACGCTAGTTCCAGTGCTGTTCTCCCTCCTCCACCAGACTAAGTGTAATGTGCCATCTACACACAGCACTGCTGCCACCTAGTCTTTTTCCTGGTATGTGTGCAGGCATGGCAAGCGACCATTGCCATTGATTGGCCAGCAAGGGTGGCGTGCATGTAGGCTGCATATCACACTTCTGGGGACTGAAGATGGAGAAGGAGCTCTGCAATGGAACTGGAGTACCATCGACAGGCGAGTCTCCATCCTGGGATGCCTTAGCACAGCATCCTTGCTCTTTAAGAACTAGCTCCTGTGTGGGATCCTACAACAGAGTATGATGGCGCCTGATCTTCCCTCACAAAGCTTCAGACTACAATCCCTAGCTTTCCTGCTGTGAGTTTGTGCTGGTTCATGAGTGTTGTGTACAGATTGGCTGCCTGATATACCGTCCGGTCACGTCCCTTCTACTCGGTAATCAGCAGCACACTGACACTCCTGTGTTTCATAAGACATTTAGCTAGAGAACTGATAGCAGCACACTGAGCATGCTCAACCTAACAAAGGCTCATAACCTTTAGAGGCATTCCGTTATTCATTCAGTCATAGAAGTCTATGGCCTGCCTAACTGATCCGTCCGGTTTCTGTTATGCAGGAGAGGGCTCTAGCATAACTTGGACCAGACGGATCAGTTATGCAGGCTATGACGACTGAATGAATAACGGAATGCCTCTAAAGGCATTTCGACCGCTATGCATTCTTTCATGGACTTGCGTTACGGTCCGTGGTAATGGAATCCATAACGCAATTTGCATTATACCACAACATGAACCGTAAACTAATTTCAAAATATGAAATTAGCTCATCCTTTATCTAATATAATGTAAATTTCACATTTTTACTGTTCAGTAGTTATTTATTTATGATGCATTAGTCTAAGGCTACATGCACACGAACATTTTTCCGTGCCGATACACTTTTTTTTTTTTATTTATTTTTTTTTCAGATAGGATGTGGACTCATTCATTTCAAAGGGTTCCAAAAAAAATAAAAAATAAATACGGAAATACGGACAGTACACAATGTGCTGTCCGCATCAGTATGTCCGTTGCCCCGCAAAAAATAAATAAAAAATAGCGCCTGTCCTATTTATTTTATCGTTTGCGGACAAGGATGTGCTTTATTAAATGGATCCGCCCAAAAAAACAGATGCTATACGGAGCCTCTGCTGGATTCATTTTTCCATCCTGCAATCCATCGGTGGTTGTGCTTGCACACTATAGGAAAAAGCACCAGCCTATGTGCAGTGTCATGGTCCCGGCCACCAGAGACTGACTTTTTTCTATAGTGTGCACAGCCGGATTGCAGGGTGGTTGTAACATGGAAACAAGCAGTGTATAATGAGGTGGAAAATGAATCCAGCCAACAAAGGAAGCAATATGGATAATACATTAGTAAGTGCCTTGTATTAACTTCCGCTACATAATAAATGCCATTTGCTGAAGTGAGACGCCATCTTTAAAGGGTATTTATATAATTTTTTCATTTATTTTAATGTAATTGGAGTGGTCTGACTAAGTTTACCTTAGTTCCCTACTATACTTTTGTATAGATTTTGAATTACCTAGTAATTGCAGCATGTTCTTTCCTCCCCCAGGGCATTTCAGTGGTGCCGCTAAAACAGCGTTGCTAGGTGTCCTCCGTCTCTTATCTTCTTTATACAGAAGATTGAGGACGTAGTAGTGGGCAGTCTCAAATGCTGAGAGCCCGCTCCATTCGGACCTGGATAGTGCCAATATTTGTGATTAGAATATTCACAATGAGCTACTCGGACGGAGGGCGTGTTTAAGTCTGGAGAAAGCCGATTGGTTGGTGAGGCTGCGTGTTCCTGAGATGAGCTGTATGATTTCAGTGTGGTTAGGGAGGGAGGTCTTAGCCTCAGGGTAAGGCCTCTTTCTCACAGGCGTCGCATGTGAGGGCCAGACAAGATGCGGGTGCGTTGCGGGAAAAATAATTTTTTATTCAGCCTGGCGTGTCTGTCTTTTTTTTGATGAAAAGGACCTGTGGTTACATCACTGCGCTCATCACATGGTTCATCACCATGGAGATGGACCATGTGATGAGCAGTGATGTCATCAAAGGTCTTTTAGCCAGGTCCTGAAGAAAGTAGAAAGAGGAGCTCCAATCAAGTGGATGGGTTGAGTTAAATTTGTTAACCCCTCAATGGACATTTTACTAAGCATTCTGTGTTAGGAATGCTATTTTCTCTTATAACCATGTTATAAGGAAAAATAATAATAATCAAATCCCTATCGTCTCCTAGCAACCCATGCGTGAAAATCGCACTGAATCAGCACTTGCCGATGCTTGCGATTTTTCACGCAGCCATATTCACTTCTATGGGGCCTGTGTTGCATGAAAAACGCACAATATAGAGCATGCTGCAATTTTTCACGCAACGCACCAGTGATGTGTGAAAGTCAATGGGGCTGTGTACATGAGCGGTGAAGTGAATGGGTCCAGATTCAGTACGGGTGTAATGCGTTCACCTCATGCATTGCATGCACATGGAATTCTCGCCTGTGTGAAAGGGGCATTGGCGGCCATCTTGAGAAGATAGTCAGAAGTCTTGAGGAGCCGTTGCTATCAAGTGGTATGTGAACACAATTGGTGATTAGGGATTATCGCAGCAGCAACAACATATATGAAAATAGAATTTTTGAGTGAAAATATGACTGTTATCCTTTTAAGGGGTTCCCAGCCATAGGAGTGCACTTCTGTTTCACTAAGGTGGCCAATGCTAGATGAAGGAAAGATGGGGACTTGAATGTTGGCTTTACCAGAGCGTGTATGGTGTGGAGAGGAATAGTTCTTGCTTAACATCTATGTAAAATGTACGGCCACCTTTTATATAGTCAGTCACCCTCCCAACATCTTTGAGTAACTACTAGCTCTATTGTTTCTGCAGAGCCGTGGAAAAGAACCACGGATGCAGACGGCACACGGCGGCCCCACTGAAATGAAATAAATCTGCACCCGTTCATATGGCTATCTGAATGGGCCCTAATTTGACATTATGAATTACTAGCAGTTTGCATTAAAGGGCCATCTGGGTGTTGGCAGTTACTGCACAGTCTGACAATGGCAGCACCAATTGGATAATGCCAGGCCGTGCAGACGCTCCCTTCCCCTGCTGGTAACGCCCAGTTAGACCTTTATTGCAGACTTCATTTATTCATGAACTTGTAAATGGGATAATACAGGAATGCCCCCAGTCAGAGGAATAGAAGCTCCACAACGGTTACGTTGGGCATGTAGTTAGTAAAACAGAAATGTCAGGAGAGGGGATGGGCCCTCTTTTAACTTGCTGTGACAATGTTTTTTTTTTTTGTTTTTTGCTTTTGTTTTTCAGACTGCTGTTGATGTATTCAAAAGAATAATTTTGGAAGCAGAAAAAATTGATGGTGTAGGTTCACAAGGGAAGTCTTCCTGCTCCGTAATGTAATTCCACTACACAAGCTGCGGACACTGGGAAAATAGTCTACTTGAATAAGCAAACTGCCTGTTCTACTTCAAAACTAGGCTTCTCTGTTAACTGTTCCCCTCCCAGTAGAGGTGTTGATGCCAGCAAAGCCTGGGACCTCTTCTGGGACCGGAAAGGTTCCAGGGATGTTAAGATAGGGATGGTCACAGCCGCCTTTTTTTGTTTTTAATTCAGATTCTGCGAAGATCTGATTTCTGGGCAGATACCTACATCTACACCTCTCCAATCACGCACTTTCAATTTGTATATCATATTTCTTAATATTCTGGCCAATACTTTTACCGGCATTAATTTTTCAGTGTAGTTTGTTTATAATCATGTAATCAATTCAATCATGCCTTTTTAGATTACCCTTTACGTAATCAGGCTTCAACGTCAGTGTTTCTATCATTGTTCAGTGTAAACTTGTAAATAAAACAGCTGCAGACCTTGTGATCGGGTTTTTTTTTCTGTCCTCGCTGTATACTGAAAATTGGTGACCAGCAGGGTGGATTCGATTTAAAGGGACACTGACAGGGCCAATAAGCATATTGAGGTATATATATATGGCAGTACAGGTCTTATAATGGGTATTACAATCATCTAAGTATCCCCCCTGTCCACATTATACATACAGAAAACTGAAGTTTTATAACCTGCTCCAACGGTCTTCAATCTGCCCAAGGGGCGGCGTTTCACCTCTCTTGCGCCCAGCCAGCCTCCCCCAACTGCCGCTTTGAAGCGCCGCCCAGCTCATGAATATTCAGTTTGCTGGGCGGCTTCTGCGGTCCCCGCTCTGAAGCGCTGCGCTTAACAGTGCCCGGCGCATGCGCCGGATCTTCTGAAGTCTGGTACAGTAAGCGCCGCCCAGCTCATCAATAGTCACTTCTCTGGGCGGCGCTTACTGTCCCCGACTTCACAAGATCCGGCGCATGCGCAGGGCACTGTTCAGCGCAGCGCTTCAGAGCGGGGACCGCAGAAGCCGCCCAGCAAACTGAATATTCATGAGCTAGGCGGCGCTTCAAAGCGGCAGTTGGGGGGAGGCTGGCTGGGCGCAAGAGAGGTGAAACGCCGCCCCTTGGGCAGATTGAAGACCGTTGGAGCAGGTTATAAAACTTCAGTTTTCTGTATGTATAATGTGGACAGGGGGGATACTTAGATGATTGTAATACCCATTATAAGACCTGTACTGCCATATATATACCTCAATATGCTTATTGGCCCTGTCAGTGTCCCTTTAAATCAAACTGATTTTAAATCAGTTTAAATCACTAGTCAGTAAGGCTTGATTTAAATCATGGTTTTCTACATAAAGACTAATTCTTGCTGGTATAACTTATAATATGCAATTAGATGAATATTTTTAGAATAGCGACTTTTCATATTAGTTTGATTAGGTTGATTCTGTATTCATAGGTTTGTAGAAGTTAGGATTAAGGTCTTTTTCTCAACTCTGTTCATGTTATAACACTTTTCCTGTGAAGAGGCATGTGATCTCTGCTGAGTCAAATTAAGTTTTGAGAACTGCAAAAGTAAACCAAGAATCTGTGGATAATATCTTGTAGGCAGAGAAACTGCCCAATAATAAACCTATGACATTGTGAATGGATTATTTGCCAAAAAAAAAAACATATATACAGCCTTATTCTACATAATTAAAAAAAAATACTAATCTTTATTTCATGATGGAATAACCTTTGGCTGGTAATATATTTTCCTAAAAGAGCATTTTAAATTGTGTTGGGACATACCTCTTAGGGCTCATGCACACAACCATATGTATTTTGCAGTTCAGCAAACGCTTTTTTTTGCACACTATTGAAATAAATGGTTCAGCATACGGGCCTCCAAAAAACTAGCAGGAAAGAAAATACATTTGTGCGTGAATTCAGATTTTTATTTATTCACTCCACAGGTAGAGATGAGCGAATTTCATGTTTTTGCATTTCATTCATGCTTCGTTTACTGGTAGAAGCTGAACTGTGTTATGTGGTAACAGAATTCATAACGCAATTCTATGACTGAATGCCTTTAGATGCATTTTGTTATTCAGTCCGTCATAATAGAAGTCTATGGGCTGCCAAACTGATCCGTCCCGTTATGCAGGGGAGTCTTCTCCTGCATAATGAAACGGGACGGATCTGTTTTGCAGCCCATAGACTTCTATTATGACGGACTGAATAACAAAATGCATCTGAAGGCATTCTGTCATAGAAATGGATTCCGTTACCACAGACCATAACTCAAAATGCAATTCACCTTTTACCAACGAAGTGTAAACTGAATTTCATAAGTGGAAATTCGCTCATCTCCATCCACAGATATATAAAAAAATGGCCTATTCTTGTACGCAGCCACATACAAGAAAAGGCATTTCTAGCAGAGTGCCGGCCATGTGTTGTCCTCAAAATGTGGAACGCAGATGGCCGGTGTCCGCAATTCGTGGACCACAAAAGAGGGTCCATTCACACATCCGCAACTAACACTGTAGTGCTGACATCTTAGTGTATAGATGTTTATCCATAACATGTATGAAAATGGGATATAGAAATCTTGCATACAGCATGAGATCAAGTGAGCAACTGTGCATCGGTTTCACTGTGACACTAGAATAGGGTGGTCGAACAATCTGAGGGACTTTGAACAAGTATATGGTCAAGTGCCAGGGCCAGTATTGCTAAAACTGCCAACCCTGTGGGGTTCTCTTGTGTAGCAGTGCCAAGTGTACTAATGTTCTAATCAAGGAAAAACATCAAATGGGATCCTGTGGACTTAAGAACTCACTGCTGAAAAGTCTGAGGAGGATAGTAAAATTGAGTGACCTGATGAACAAGCTGTGCATGGTCAAGCAATTTGCAGCTGGATCCAATGCTGGTGCAACAATTAATTTGTCCAAGCGCAAAACCTCTCTTCTTAAAACAGATGGGTTATAACAGACAACTAGTTTGAGAGCCACTGCTGTTCTGGGCAAAAATTGGGTAATTGAGCAGCGGAAAAAAAATTACCTGGTCAGAAAACATTTCCATTGCAACATGCTGATCGGAGGGTCATTTGGTGCAAACAGCATGAATCGATGCACCCTTGTCTGCTGGCACTGTTTTAGGGATGTGGGGGAGGATTCATGGTCTAGGCCAGGGGTGCACAACCTCTTTTGGTCTGGGGGTTGCATTGTCACATCGCTGTATTTCAAGGCGCCGCAAATAACAAAAAGTTGATTGGCACTCATCTGCCTATTACACAAGCCAGTGCAAAGTGACTGGGGAGAAGTGATCGCTGCCACAGTCGTGCTGCAGATGATCGGACATCTTTCTGCCTGATTAAAATATGCAAAATAGCCGACAAATGAGCGATTCCTTGTTTATCAGCTGCACGATTATACTGGCCAGATATAAGATATGAGCGCTCCTATGAACACTTTTTCCCAGTAATTGTCCCCAATAGCGTGCTGCAGCATAACCCCTGAAACCGAAGAGTTATACTTACTTGCTCCCCGCCTCTCTGGTTCTTTGAATTGCCTCTGCTGTTTACAACTGGCAGTGCATGGACATGGTCATACACCACTCCAGACAATGACTGGCTTAGGCGGTGATGTGGCCACAAGCAGCGTGTCACTGCTGAAGCCAGTCATTGACTGGAGCCGTGCAAGTGGCCATGGCCATGCACTGACAGGTGTAAACAGAGCAGGAACCGGAAGATGGAGGCAGCGGGGGCAGTGCCAGAGGACCAGATCGGAGTGGAGCAGGTAATTATGAATTTTCGATTTCAGAGGCCATGCTGCAGAAACTTGTCAAAAATCTTTTTTTTTTTTTTTACCAGAAAAGTGGCGACCTTTCCTTCCATCCTGCCTCCTACTTATAAATCAGCGTTTTCCTTCACTGCAGAGGACGGAGCTCACTGGTTACTACCATCTCCTGCCAATCCAGTTATAGGCGCCCTGCAGAGACCAGTAAGCACATTACCTTGCTAGTGGGGAAGGCGCCAATTGGTTAACGCTTGAATGACCAGGCCCGAAAAGGCCTCAAGGACCAAACACTTTTTTTGTGATTTAGCGCGCGTGGTGGTTCAAATGGTTGTAACTATATCTTATTTGTTGGACTACCAAAATCATTTTTGCAACAATTTTTATTTGGGGGAAACTACAAAACGTTTTTAAAAAGTATATTTTTTTTAAAAACTATAGCTCCTTATTCTTTGAATATGCAAACGGACACCAAAATAAATTATTATATTTAGTTCTCTATTTTGTGTAGGCCGTTTTGCTATATAATATGAAAAGTTTCACGTGAATGAGGCAGTAATGGTGACGGTTTTGATTGGTGTGGGTGTTTTTTCTTTTATGTATCTTTTTTTTTTTTTTTTTTTTAACTTAATATATTTCTGCTACATAATATGTCCCCCAAGAGGTCATAAAAAGACTGGGGCACACTGTCACTTTTTTAAATATTGCACTTTTTCATAAAAAGACTGTGGTGGGACAGTGAACACTCTTTTATTAGGCACTTTTTCCTTTTTATAATTTTTTATTTATTTCGGTTTCACATTTTTTTTTTTAATTTTTTTTTTTTTTTTTTTTTTTTTTTAAATATATTTTTACCACATAATTTGTCCCCAAGAGGTCACTGGAAGACCTTTTTGGGAGACAATAAGTGGCTTTTTTTTTTTGTACTATTACCACTGTAACTGGAGCATCCAAAGGAGCCCCAGTTACAGGGAAAGCAGCTGCTGCGGAGGCTTTGTACCAGGGCAGCGCTCCCCTGTTCCCGAGACACCCAGCGATCACATGATCGCTGGGTCCACACTGCAGAGTGCTCATAGAGGAGAAGGCAGAAGCGCTAATAAAGCGCTTCTGTCTTCTCCTCGGCTTCCCCGCTCTCACTAATAGCTGGGGACCCTTTCTGCTCCTGCTACAGTGCAGGAGCAAAACCTGTGATCCATCTGCTGTGCGGCGCTCTGTGCAGAAACGCAGCTGATTGCAGGATCAGCTATGTTTCTGCCCAGCAGGGTGGGGGCCGCAAACCATGGCCCTGGGGACTGCAGGTTGTGCACCCCTGGTCTAGGCAATATTTTCTTGGCATGCCTTTGTTCCTCTGATACTTGCGTATGGGCATTTGCACAATAGGGCTTACCTAAGAAATGTATCCAACGAAATTGAGCCTTGCATGGCAGCTGTTTATTCTGTGGGATAAGGTCACTATGCCACAAGGGTAATAGTTATGGATTGGTTCCTTGAACATGACAGCAAGTTTTCCTTGCTTCCCTGGATTTAACAGCCGCCAGATCTTAATCCTAGCATTTCTGGCTTGAAGTAAAATTGCAGTTAACCACCATTTAACCAGCTCAGCTCCTCTAGCTTAAACACCCTTAATGACCAGACCACTTTTTACAATTCTGCACTACACAAGTTTCACGGTTTATTGCTCGGTCATGCAACTTACCGCCCAAATTAATTTTACCTCCTTTTCTTCTCACTAATAGAGCTTTCATTTGGTGGTATTTAATTGCTGCTGACATTTTTACTGATTTTGTTATTAATCAAAATTTAACGAAATTTTTGCAAAAAATGTCATTTTTCCCTTTCAGTTGTCATTTTTTATTTTTATTTTTTAAAACGACATCTATATTGAAATGTTTCTCTAAATTTATTCTACATGTCTTTGATTTAAAAAAAAAATGTTTGGGTAAAAGTTATAGCGTTTACAAACTATGTACAAAAATGTGAATTTCTGCTTTTTGAAGCGGCTCTGACTTTCTGAGCACCTGTCATGTTTCCTGAGGTTCTACAATGCCTAGACAGTAGAAAACCCCCCACAAATGACCCCATTTCGGAAAGTAGACACCCTAAGGTATTCGCTGATGGGCATAGTGAGTTCATAGAACTTTTTATTTTTTGTCACAAGTTAGCAAAATATGCTGAATTTATTATTATTTTTTTTACAAAGTCTCATTCCACTAACTTGTGACAAAAAAATAAAAACTTTCATGAACTCACTATGCCCATCATGAAATACCTTGGGGTGTCTTCTTTCCAAATTGGGGTCATTTGTGGGGTAGTTATACTGCACTGGCATTTTAGGGGCCCAAATGCGTGCAAAGTAGTTTGAAATCAAAATGTGTAAAAAAAATGGCCTGTGAAATCCTAAAGGTGCTCTTTGGAATGTGGGCCCCTTTGCCCACCTAGGCTGCAAAAAAGTGTCACACATGTGGTATCGCCGTACTCAGAAGAAGTAGGGCAATGTGTTTTGGGGTGTCTTTTTACATATACCCATGCTGGGTGAGAGAAATATCTCGGCAAAAGACAACTTTTCCCTTTTTTTTTTTTTTTTTTTAATACAAAGTTGGCATTTGACCAAGATATTTCTCTCACCCAGCATGGGTATATGTAAAATGACACCCCAAAACACATTCCCCAACTTCTCCTGAGTACGGCGATACCACATGTGTGACACTTTTTTACAGCCTAGGTGCGCAAAGGGGCCCAAATTCCTTTTAGGAGGGCATTTTTAGACATTTGGATCCCAGACTACTTCTCACACTTTAGGGCCCCCTAAACTACCAGGGCAGTATAAATACCCCACATGTGACCCCATTTTGGAAAGAAGACACCCCAAGGTATTCAATGAGGGGCATGGCGAGTTCATAGACATTTTTAATTTTTTTTTGCACAAGTTAATGGAAATTGATTTTTAAATTTTTTTTATTTTTATTTTTTCCTCACAGTCTCCCTTTCCGCTAACTTGGGACAAAAATTTCAATCTTTCATGGACTCAATATGCCCCGTGTCTTCTTTCCAAAATGGGGTCACATGTGGGGTATTTATACTGCCCTGGCATTTTAGGGCCCTAAAGTGTGAGAAGTCGTCTGGAATATAAATGTCAAATTTTTTTTTACGCATTTGGATTCTGTGAGGGGTATGGTGAGTTCAAGTGAGATTTTATTTGTTGACACAAGTTAGTGGAATATGAGACTTTGTAAGAAAAAATAAAAATCAATTTCCGCTAACTTGTGCCAAAAAAAAAAATGTCTGAATGGAGCCTTACAGGAGGGTGATCAATGACAGGGGGGTGTTCAGGGAGTCTATATGGGGTGATCACACAATCCTGCGTACGGCGGTCCTGTAGTGGTTAATTTAGTGAACTTTGAACAAACTATAATGTATTCATGACGGTATTCCTGCAGAACTATTTCCGCACCTAGTAGAACGTACGGCATGATGAATTCCAGCTGTTCTGAAGGCCAGGAGGTCCAATGCACTACTAGATGGTTGTGGCTAATAAAGTGGGCGTTCATTGGGTCATATATTAAGACGGTGTTTTAGATGCCGGTCTTAATACCCCTGCTCTCTTGCTAGTGTAGACTTAAAGGGAACCTGTCATGTGGATATTTGATTATAATCTAACTAATTCTATACAATCATTAACTACTAAAAAGTACCTTAGATGTATTCACTTACTGGTGTGATAGATGGTTACCTCATAATATACACACAAAAATGCCACATGCTAATGAGCTGATTTGAGTCCAGTGGTTTTTAATTCAGAGCTATAGCCACTCCCCTGCCCACCTGCTGCTGATTCATATGGCAAATAACTGTCAATCAGCAGCAGGTGGGCGGGGAGAGTCAGGAGCTCATGAATAGTCAGGACTCATCATTATCAGCTGGAGCTTTTCAATACAAGATGTTGGCAGATTGACTGGGTCAATTGAAGAAAGTCACTTATTTATGTTGCCTTTAGTTAGGACACCATAAAACTGGTGACAGGTTCCCTTTAAGTCATTTTCTACTCTAAGAATATAGAAAATGATAAAGGAGATGCATCTACTGCCCCCCCCCCCCCCACTGGTGTGCCTTGAAGGAGAAGAAGTGCTACAAAATCTGTGCCCCCTCAGTATCTATACTCTGCTTTTAGGGTCTGTTTACACATGCCAATAGCAGGAATATGTGAATATATGTAAAACTGTTGCTGAAATGTCGCTGAAAACTCCATGGGGGTCAAATGATTGTGTGTCCCCCGTACAAACAGCTTCTGCATGTAAATGGAACTTAATAGGCACCATGCTCAGTAACCTGCAGAATATCTGCCTGTGTCAATGGACCTTTGCTTCCTATGAATTATGAGGCTGTGCTTGAATAGGGTGTCTCGAAGGATGGTCAGGTAAGCTCTCTATGAGGTCAGTCCCCATCTGTTTCACGTGTAAAGCCTGCTGAAGTATCTGATGTTACATAAATAACCTCTTTCATGCCACACTCTTCATCTTTCACCAAAATGTGAGCATGGTGTAATCGTAATAGTGGAGCTTTATAAAACAGCTTTCCTGACTCTGAGATCTTTAGACCCCCTTCCCTCAGGCTATTTATTGTAAGAACAGGCCATGAATATTTTAATTTTTGAGATTAGCGTAATCTATAGCACATGGGGTGTAGTATAGGAACAATTTGTCCCACATTACATTACATTTGAGGACTGGGATGCGTTTGTCTTTTGAAAAATAATATGCTATGTTGCGCCTGGTCTTCAAGTCTGATTACCAAATGTCTTCGGTAGCAAATATTTTATACAGAGCACATTTACTTTGGAAACTCAAGCAAGGGTAAATCAACAGATTGTGATGACTAAACGTAATGTCTACTCCATTTCCCTTCACACGAGATCCATCGTGCACCTGAATAAACTGGTTGGTAAACAGTGCCGGCATACCATGGCAGAGAGCCTCTCGTTACTCCTAGGACCTTGTCTCCTGCATTTTAATGAAACACTGGACCATGCGTCAAGTTACTTAGTTCAGTCTCAATCGATAACTAGTTTGCTTAAATTTGGGGTTTACATGTAGCAAGAGTCTTTATCCTTTGGATTGTGATATGGTACTTGATATAGTCAAGGAACAGAGAAAAGTATATGGTGTCTCAGTAGATATCCACCACTATGAGACACATTGAGAACAAGTCTGGGTTTAAGCTTGCTATACCTCCTGTGCAACATTTGAATAAATACCCTTCGACGCAAAGAACCATCACAGATGTTCAATAGAAAGTGTTCTGCTTTGTTTGTTCAGCAATACAATGTGTTTCAGGAATCACAGGTCCCCTTCTTCAGGTTAAAGCTTGCATAGTAACCACAGACACATCCTATATAAAGGTGCCTTTTTGGCACCAAGACCAAAAGGGGGAGGGGACAGGGGTGGTGGTTTCCATTGTTGTTGAAGATGCCCCCTTCCCTAGATTATCTATATGATCATGATGATTTACATAAAACACATCTCCCCAGAAATGCTTGGGAGTTTTACAAAACAATACAATTCTAATAAAATGAACCTTAAAATAATGTTGGCACTTAATAAAATGAGAAACAACTGAAAATTAATTGATACTTTGATGTATTTTATATCCAAGAAAGTGGATCGGATTATTGCGAGAAATGAAGGGTCGCCGCATACCCTAAGGCATTCCTGTTCTGAAACTACAACTCCCAGAATCCTCCTTTTACTTCTGTGGGAGGTACCCGAACAGTTGAGTAAGTTTGTATGCTGGGAGTTGTAGTTTCACAGCAGCTGGGGTGCTGAAGGTTGCTGATTCCTGCTCTAAAGGGAAACTAATCACATGACCTAGCTTGCCACATGACCAGCAGTCTACCAGCGCCTACCATGGGATTATTATGGGCCCATAGAGGTGAAGTCGTCTGCGATATAATAATAGGTAGTTTTCAGATAGACATTCCATTTAACATACTCTGACCACATACCAGCTGACAGGTAATCAGGTCATGCCAGCATTGATAAGGAGTCACTAATCTTGTACTAAGATTAGGGCCAAAGTAATACGAGCATAGGAGCCCAAATGTGATTTAAAAATAATGCAGAGTAGTAGATATCTGATGGTTCCTAGAAAGAAAACTGGCAAAAGTACATACCATTTATGCTTTTCCTCCACTTGCTCCTCTCCCAAGGGTAATTTAGAAATTAAGGAAGGAGAAGGCAAAAGTGATCCTCATCGCCCCTTCCGGCCAAGCAGAGTTGGGTTCACCTGATTCAGGAGGCTTACCCTCTACGGTCCATAGGCTCTGCCATTCTGAGGATTTATTATCTCAGGGTTCTCTCTTTCAACTGGAAAACTGCATCTGGCAGCCTGGATCCTGAAAGCTGATTCCTGATGTCCAGAGGTCTTTCTGACCAGGTCATTTCTACCCTTGTCAGGATCTAGAATACTTTCCTTAGATATCCTAACTAATCTTGACATTTCTCTGCCTCAAAATATTTCGCTGGTCCTATATTTTCTGCAGGAGGGTCTTAAGAATCTTAAAAGTCCAAATTTCAGCTCAGTGTTTTGTTTGATTGTAAACTGAGTGACCACTCATGGATTAGGAGTAGGGATGAGCGAACTCTAACTGTATAGTTCAGGTTCGTACCGAATTTTGGGGTGTCCGTGACACGGACCCGAACCCGGACATTTTCGTAAAAGTTCGGGTTTGGTGTTCGTCGCTTTCTTGGCGCTTTTGTGACGCTTTCTTGGCGCTTTTTGAAAAGCTGCAAAGCAGCCAATCAACAAGCGCCATACTACTTGCCCCAAGAGGCCGTCACAGCCATGCCTACTATTGGCATGGCTGTGATTGGCCAGAACACAATGTGACCCAGCCTCTATTTAAGCTGGAGTCACATAGCGCCGCCCGTCACTCTGCTCTGATCAGCATAGGGATAGGTTGCGGCTGCAACAGTAGGGCGAGATTAGGCAGATTAACTCCTCCAAAGGACTTGATTAATCGATCGATCTGCCGCTGTGCATCATTGAGCTGCTGAAATTCAATTGCTCACTGTTTTTAGGCTGCCCAGACCGTTTGTCAGTCACTTTTTTCTGGGGTGATCGGCGGCCATTTTGTGTCTTGTGGTGCGCCAGCACAAGCTGCGACCAAGTGCATTTAACCCTCAATGGTGTGGTTGTTTTTTGGCTAAAGCCTACATCAGGGTGAAGCTGTCACACCAAGTGCATTTAACCAGCAATAGTCTGTTTATTTTTTGGCCATATACTACATCAGGGGCAAGCTGCGCCTGTCACCAAGTGCATTTAACCCTCAATGGTGTGGTTGTTTTTTGGCTAAAGCCTACATCAGGGTGAAGCTGTCACACCAAGTGCATTTAACCAGCAATAGACTGTTTATTTTTTGGCCATATACTACATCAGGGGCAAGCTGCGCCCGTCACCAAGTGCATTTAACCCTCAGTAGTGTGGTTGGTCAAGCTGTCACACCAAGTGCATTTAACCAGCAATAGTGTGGTTATTTTTTGGCCATATCCCAGTCTAATTCTGTCAGTAAATCCATACCGGTCACCCAGCGCCTAAATACTAGGCCTCAAATTTATATCCCGCTAAATCTGTCGTTACCGCTGTACCGTTCTGGCTGGGCAAGTTATTTAGTGTCCGTCAAAGCACATTTTTTGTTCTGGGTTGAAATACAATTCCCAATTTAGCAATTTCATAATTTAGTGGTTTCTGCTGTATCAGAGCTATTTGAAATCTATCCCTAAAAGGGTATATAATATTCAAAGTGCACATAGGGTCATTCAGAATAACTTCACACACACGCTACTGTGCATTTCCAAGTCTAATTCTGTCAGTAAATCCATACCGGTCACCCAGCGCCTAAATACTAGGCCTCAAATTTATATCCCGCTAAATCTGTCGTTACCGCTGTACTGTTCTGGCTGGGCAAGTTATTTAGTGTCCGTCAAAGCACATTTTTTGTTCTGGGTTGAAATACAATTCCCAATTTAGCAATTTCATAATTTAGTGGTTTCTGCTGTATCAGAGCTATTTGAAATCTATCCCTAAAAGGGTATATAATATTCAAGGTGCACATAGGGTCATTCAGAATAACTTCACACACACGCTACTGTGCATTTCCAAGTCTAATTCTGTCAGTAAATCCATACCGGTCACCCAGCGCCTAAATACTAGGCCTCAAATTTATATTCAGCTGAATTTGAATACAATACATTGGGCCAAATAATATTTTTGTTGTTGTGGTGAACGATAACAATGAGGAAAACATCTAGTAAGGGACGCGGACGTGGACATGGTCGTGGTGGTGTTAGTGGACCCTCTGGTGCTGGGAGAAGACGTGGCCGTTCTGCCACATCCACACGTCCTAGTGTACCAACTACCTCAGGTCCCAGTAGCCGCCAGAATTTACAGCGATATATGGTGGGGCCCAATGCCGTTCTAAGGATGGTAAGGCCTGAGCAGGTACAGGCATTAGTCAATTGGGTGGCCGACAGTGGATCCAGCACGTTCACATTATCTCCCACCCAGTCTTCTGCAGAAAGCGCACAGATGGCGCCTGAAAACCAACCCCATCAGTCTGTCACATCACCCCCATGCATACCAGGGAAACTGTCTGAGCCTCAAGTTATGCAGCAGTCTCTTATGCTGTTTGAAGACTCCGCTGGCAGGGTTTCCCAAGGGCATCCACCTAGCCCTTCCCCAGCGGTGAAAGACATAGAATGCACTGACGCACAACCACTTATGTTTCCTGATGATGAGGACATGGGAATACCACCTCAGCATGTCTCTGATGATGACGAAACACAGGTGCCAACTGCTGCGTCTTTCTGCAGTGTGCAGACTGAACAGGAGGTCAGGGATCAAGACTGGGTGGAAGACGATGCAGGGGACGATGAGGTCCTAGACCCCACATGGAATGAAGGTCGTGCCACTGACTTTCACAGTTCGGAGGAAGAGGCAGTGGTGAGACCGAGCCAACAGCGTAGCAAAAGAGGGAGCAGTGGGCAAAAGCAGAACACCCGCCGCCAAGAGACTCCGCCTGCTACTGACCGCCGCCATCTGGGACCGAGCACCCCAAAGGCAGCTTCAAGGAGTTCCCTGGCATGGCACTTCTTCAAACAATGTGCTGACGACAAGACCCGAGTGGTTTGCACGCTGTGCCATCAGAGCCTGAAGCGAGGCATTAACGTTCTGAACCTGAGCACAACCTGCATGACCAGGCACCTGCATGCAAAGCATGAACTGCAGTGGAGTAAACACCTTAAAACCAAGGAAGTCACTCAGGCTCCCCCTGCTACCTCTTCTGCTGCTGCCGCCTCGGCCTCTTCTGCTGCTGCTGCCTCGGCCTCTTCCTCCGCCTCTGGAGGAACGTTGGCACCTGCCGCCCAGCAAACAGGGGATGTACCACCAACACCACCACCACCTCCGTCACCAAGCATCTCAACCATGTCACACGGCAGCGTTCAGCTCTCCATCTCACAAACATTTGAGAGAAAGCGTAAATTCCCACCTAGCCACCCTCGATCCCTGGCCCTGAATGCCAGCATTTCTAAACTACTGGCCTATGAAATGCTGTCATTTAGGCTGGTGGACACAGACAGCTTCAAACAGCTCATGTCGCTTGCTGTCCCACAGTATGTTGTTCCCAGCCGGCACTACTTCTCCAAGAGAGCCGTGCCTTCCCTGCACAACCAAGTATCCGATAAAATCAAGTGTGCACTGCGCAACGCCATCTGTGGCAAGGTCCACCTAACCACAGATACGTGGACCAGTAAGCACGGCCAGGGACGCTATATCTCCCTAACTGCACACTGGGTAAATGTACTGGCAGCTGGGCCCCAGGCGGAGAGCTGTTTGGCGCACGTCCTTCCGCCGCCAAGGATCGCAGGGCAACATTCTTTGCCTCCTGTTGCCACCTCCTCCTACTCGACTTCCTCCTCCTCTTCTTCCACCTGCTCATCTAGTTAGCCACACACCTTCACCACCAACTTCAGCACAGCCCGGGGTAAACGTCAGCAGGCCATTCTGAAACTCATATGTTTGGGGGACAGGCCCCACACCGCACAGGAGTCATGGCAGGGTATAGAACAACAGACCGACGAGTGGTTGCTGCCGGTGAGCCTCAAGCCCGGCCTGGTGGTGTGTGATAATGGGCGAAATCTCGTTGCAGCTCTGGGACTAGCCAGTTTGACGCACATCCCTTGCTTGGCGCATGTGCTGAATTTGGTGGTGCAGAAGTTCATTCACAACTACCCCGACATGTCAGAGCTGCTGCATAAAGTGCGGGCCGTCTGTTCGCGCTTCCGGCGTTCACATCCTGCTGCTGCTCGCCTGTCTGCGCTACAGCGTAACTTTGGCCTTTCCGCTCACCGCCTCATATGCGACGTGCCCACCAGGTGGAACTCCACCTTGCACATGCTGGACAGACTGTGCGAGCAGCAGCAGGCCATAGTGGAGTTTCAGCTGCAGCACGCACGGGTCAGTCGCACTACAGAACAGCACCACTTCACCACCAATGACTGGGCCTCCATGCGAGACCTGTGTGCCCTGTTGCGCTGTTTCGAGTACTCCACCAACATGGCCAGTGGCGATGACGCCGTTATCAGCGTTACAATACCACTTCTATGTCTCCTTGAGAAAACACTTAGGGCGATGATGGAAGAGGAGGTGGCCCAGGAGGAGGAGGAAGAGGGGTCATTTTTAGCACTTTCAGGCCAGTCTCTTCGAAGTGACTCAGAGGGAGGTTTTTGGCAACAGCAGAGGCCAGGTACAAATGTGGCCAGCCAGGGCCCACTACTGGAGGACGAGGAGGAGGTGGAGGAGGATGAGGATGAAGCATGGTCACAGCGGGGTGGCACCCAACTCAGCTCGGGTCCATCACTGGTGCGTGGCTGGGGGGAAAGGCAGGACGATGACGATACGCCTCCCACAGAGGACAGCTTGTCCTTACCCCTGGGCAGCCGAGCGACTACATGCTGCAGTGCCTGCGCAACGACAGCAGAGTTGCCCACATTTTAACGTGTGCGGACTACTGGGTTGCCACCCTGCTGGATCCACGCTACAAAGACAATGTGCCCACCTTACTTCCAGCACTGGAGCATGATAGGAAGATGCGCGAGTACAAGCGCACGTTGGTAGACGCGCTACTGAGAGAATTCCCAAATGTCACAGGGGAACAAGTGGAAGCCCAAGGCCAAGGCAGAGGAGGAGCAAGAGGTCGCCAAGGCAGCTGTGTCACGGCCAGCTCCTCTGAGGGCAGGGTTAGCATGGCAGAGATGTGGAAAAGTTTTGTCAACACGCCACAGCTAACTGCACCACCACCTGATACGCAACGTGTTAGCAGGAGGCAACATTTCACTAACATGGTGGAACAGTACGTGTGCACACCCCTCCACGTACTGACTGATGGTTCGGCCCCATTCAACTACTGGGTCTCTAAATTGTCCACGTGGCCAGAGCTAGCCTTGTATGCCTTGGAGGTGCTGGCCTGCCCGGCGGCCAGCGTTTTGTCTGAACGTGTATTCAGCACGGCAGGGGGTGTCATTACAGACAAACGCAGCCGCCTGTCTACAGCCAATGTGGACAAGCTAACGTTCATAAAAATGAACCACGCATGGATCCCACAGGACCTGTCCGTCCCTTGTCCAGATTAGACATTAACTACCTCCCCTTAACCATATATTATTGTACTCCAGGGCACTTCCTCATTCAATCCTATTTTTATTTTCATTTTACCATTATATTGCGAGGCTACCCAAATTTGAATGAACCTCTCCTCTGTCTGGGTGCCGGGGCCTAAATATATGCCAATGGACTGTTCCAATGTTGGGTGACGTGAAGCCTGATTCTCTGCTATGACATGCAGACTAATTCTCTGCTGACATGAAGCCAGATTCTCTGTTACGGGACCTCTCTCCTCTGCCTGGGTGCTGGGCCTAAATATATGCCAATGGACTGTTGCACTGGTGGCTGACTTGAAGCCTGATTGTCTGTTACGAGACCTCTCTCCTCTGCCTGGGTGCTGGGCCTAAATATCTGACAATGGACTGTTGCATTTGTGGCTGACGTGAAGCCTGATTCTCTGCTATGATATGAAGACTGATTCTCTGCTGACATGAAGCCAGATTGTCTGTTACGGGACCTTTCTCCTCTGCCTGGGTTCTGGGCCTAAATTTATGAAAATTGACTCTTACAGTGGTGGGTGACGTGAAGCCTGATTCTCTGCTATGATATGAAGACTGATTCTCTGCTGACATGAAGCCAGATTGTCTGTTACGGGACCGTTCTCCTCTGCCTGGGTTCTGGGCCTAAATTTATGAAAATTGACTCTTACAGTGGTGGGTGACGTGAAGCCTGATTCTCTGCTATGACATGAAGACTGATTCTCTGCTGACATGAAGCCAGATTGTCTGTTACGGGACCTCTCTCCTCTGCCTGGGTGCTGGGCCTAAATATATGCCAATGGACTGTTGCACTGGTGGCTGACGTGAAGCCTGATTGTCTGTTACGGGACCTCTCTCCTCTGCCTGGGTGCTGGGCCTAAATATCTGACAATGGACTGTTGCATTGGTGGCTGACGTGAAGCCTGATTCTCTGCTATGATATGAAGACTGATTCTCTGCTGACATGAAGCCAGATTGTCTGTTACGGGACCTCTCTCCTCTGCCTGGGTGCTGGGCCTAAATTTATGAAAATGGACTCTTACAGTGGTGGGTGACGTGAAGCCTGATTCTCTGCTATGACATGCAGACTGATTCTCTGCTGACATGAAGACAGATTCTCTGTTACGGGACCTCTCTCCTCTGCCTGGGTGCCGGGGCCTAAATATCTGAGAATGGACTGTTCCAGTGGTGGGTGACGTGAAGCCAGATTCTCTGCTATGGGACCTCTCTCCAATTGATTTTGGTTAATTTTTATTTATTTAATTTTTATTTTAATTCATTTCCCTATCCACATTTGTTTGCAGGGGATTTACCTACATGTTGCTGCCTTTTGCAGCCCTCTAGCCCTTTCCTGGGCTGTTTTACAGCCTTTTTAGTACCGACAAGTTCGGGTCCCCATTGACTTCAATAGGGTTCGGGACGAAGTTCGGATCGGGTTCGGATCCCGAACCCGAACATTTCCGGGAAGTTCGGCCGAACTTCTCGAACCCGAACATCCAGGTGTTCGCTCAACTCTAATTAGGAGGTTTATTAAGACTGCTGTCCGATTGAAACCTTCCTTTAGGATTAGGTCCCCTCCTTGAGGTTTTAACATGGTCCTCTCCAGCCTGTCTGACCTTTCATTTGAGCCTCTGGAATCTATTATCTTATAAGCCTTTTTGGTTGAAGGGATATCTGCTAGGAGAGTGGGGTAAATTTCTGCTTTGTTAGCTTTTCACCCTTACACTCTGATTTTGGATGATATGATCTTCTTCAACCCATATCCTGCCTTTTTGCCAGAGATGATTTCAGATTTACTGTTCCCTTTTGCAAAAAGCCTTCAAATGAAAGAGAGTAGAGGTTTCATAGATTAAACGTCAGAAAATGCCTGGTTTTGTACCTTCAGGCTACTAAAGAATGGAGGAGTGTCCCTCAACTGTTTGTGCAGTTTCAGGGTTTTAGAAAACAATTTTCAGTTCTCAGCTCTCGTGACTAGGGCTGAGAGAACCTTTGCTTCTATTGATCTGATCTGTAGGACAGCTACGTGGAGTTCTCAGAATACCTTTTTTCCCTTCACCCATGACAGCACCATAGAGAGAGATGGATCCGCCCCTACAACTCGACAGGAAGCCCTAGAGCAATCAAAAAAAGGAGCACCCACTTTCTTCTTCAGTGTGGTTTCCTGTCCTTTGGACAGAGGAGCCTGGATCATGAAGCCTCCAGGGCTGTGAAACCAGGAACACCTTATGGATTGAACTTAGGTTACACAGCAATATTGGGCCCGGTGGTCTGCCTCTTGGCTTCAGGGCCCGATGTCTGCCTCTTGGCTTTAGGGGGGCCTGGTCGTCTGCCTCTTGGCTTTAGGGGGGGCTAATAGCTTTGGGGCCTGCTTGGTTGCCTATTGGGTTTAGACTGAATGCCTTTGATCTTATGTTGGTTTCATTGAATTCCGATGCCCGCCTGTTTGGCTGAACTCCTGTGCATGATTGGCTGTATGTCTGTGTCTATATGCCTGTCTGGCTGAACATTTTTGCATCTGTGCCGGCTTTGCTGAATGCCAGGTTGGCGGTCCACCTGTGCATCTATGCTTGCTTAGCTGAATGTCTTGCATCTATTCCTGCTTCATTGAAAGCCTGGTCTGCTGAGCGCCTGTACATCTATGCCTGGTTGGTTGAACTCTTTTGCATCCATGCCTGGTCAGCTGACTGCCATTAGGTCTATGCCTGTCTGGCTGACTGCCTTTGAGTCTGTGCCTGGTCAGTTGACTGCCTTTGAGTCTTTACCTGTCTGTCTGGATGCCTTTGAGTCCTTGGCTGGCTGCCTTTGGGCCTCTGTCTGTTTAGCAGGCTGGCTGCCTTTCCAGGTTTACTGCCTTTGAGTATATGCCTGGCTGGCTTATTACCCCTTTGGGTCCAGGCCTTTCTGGCTCACTGCCTTGAGCCTGTGCTATTTCAGTATTTGTGACAGGGTGACTATTTTCATCGCCTCATATACAGTGGATATAAAAAGTCTACACACCCCTGTTAAAATGTCAGCTTTCTGTGCTGTAAAAAGATTAGACAAAGATAAATGATTTCAGAACTTTTTCCACTTTTAATGTGACCTATAAACTGTACCACTCAATTAAAAAACTAACTGAAATCTTTTAGGTGGAGGGAAGAAAAAAAACACTAAAATAATGTGGTTGCATAAGTGTGCACACCCTCTTATAACTGGGGATGTAGCTGTTTTCAGAATTAAGCAATCACATTCAAAATCCTGTTAAATAGGAGTCAACATACACCTGCCATCATTTAAAGTGCCTCTGATTAACCCCAAATAAAGTTCAGCTGATCTAGTTGGTCTTTCCTGAAATTTTCTTAGTCACATCCCACAGGAAAAGCCATGGTCCACAGAACGCTTCCAAAGCATCAGAGGGATCTCATTGTTAAAAGGTATCAGTCAGGAGAAGGGTACAAAAGAATTTCCAAGGCATTAGATATACCATGGAACACAGTGAAGACAGTCATCAAGTGGAGAAAAAATGGCACAACAGTGACATTACCAAGAGCTGGATGTCCCTCCAAAATTGATGAAAAGATGAGAAGAAAACTTGTCTGAGAGGCTACCAAGAGGCCTACATTAACCACCTCGCATCTGCCCGTTGACTATAAATGTCCGGGAGGTGGTTCTCTATCTCTGAATGGACGTTTCTGAACATCCATTCAGAGATCGCTAATTGTGCAGCTGCAGATCGGGTTGCCCGCTGTCAGTGACAGCAGGGCAACCCTTAGAGAAGGCAGGGACAGTTCCCAGGTGTCCCTGCCTTCTAGATTGCTGCATACAGGTCCTTCTAAAAAAATTAGCATATTGTGATAAAGTTCATTATTTTCTGTAATGTACTGATAAACATTAGACTTTCATATATTTTAGATTCATTACACACAACTGAAGTAGTTCAAGCCTTTTATTGTTTTAATATTGATGATTTTGGCATACAGCTCATGAAAACCCCAAATTCCTATCTAAAAAAATTAGCATATCATATCTAAACGAGCTATTAACCTAATCATCTGAATCAACTAATTAACTCTAAACACCTGCAAAAGATTCCTGAGGCTTTTAAAAACTCCCAGCCTGGTTCATTACTCAAAACCGCAATCATGGGTAAGACTGCCGACCTGACTGCTGTCCAGAAGGCCATCATTGACACCCTCAAGCAAGAGGGTAAGACACAGAAAGAAATTTCTGAACGAATAGGCTGTTCCCAGAGTGCTGTATCAAGGCACCTCAGTGGGAAGTCTGTGGGAAGGAAAAAGTGTGGCAGAAAACGCTGCACAACGAGAAGAGGTGACCGGACCCTGAGGAAGATTGTGGAGAAGGACCGATTCCAGACCTTGGGGGACCTGCGGAAGCAGTGGACTGAGTCTGGAGTAGAAACATCCAGAGCCACCGTGTACAGGCGTGTGCAGGAAATGGGCTACAGGTGCCGCATTCCCCAGGTCAAGCCACTTTTGAACCAGAAACAGCGGCAGAAGCGCCTGACCTGGGCTACAGAGAAGCAGCACTGGACTGTTGCTCAGTGGTCCAAAGTACTTTTTTCGGATGAAAGCAAATTTTGCATGTCATTCGGAAATCAAGGTGCCAGAGTCTGGAGGAAGACTGGGGAGAGGGAAATGCCAAAATGCCTGAAGTCTAGTGTCAAGTACCCACAGTCAGTGATGGTCTGGGGTGCCATGTCAGCTGCTGGTGTTGGTCCACTGTGTTTTATCAAGGGCAGGGTCAATGCAGCTAGCTATCAGGAGATTTTGGAGCACTTCATGCTTCCATCTGCTGAAAAGCTTTATGGAGATGAAGATTTCATTTTTCAGCACGACCTGGCACCTGCTCACAGTGCCAAAACCACTGGTAAATGGTTTACTGACCATGGTATTACTGTGCTCAATTGGCCTGCCAACTCTCCTGACCTGAACCCCATAGAGAATCTGTGGGATATTGGGAAGAGAAAGTTGAGAGACGCAAGACCCAACACTCTGGATGAGCTTAAGGCCGCTATTGAAGCATCCTGGGCCTCCATAACACCTCAGCAGTGCCACAGGCTGATTGCCTCCATGCCACGCCACATTGAAGCAGTCATTTCTGCAAAAGGATTCCCAACCAAGTATTGAGTGCATAACTGAACATAATTATTTGAAGGTTGACTTTTTTTGCATTAAAAATACTTTTCTTTTATTTGTCGGATGAAATATGCTAATTTTTTTAGATAGGAAATTTGGGTTTTCATGAGCTGTATGCCAAAATCATCAATATTAAAACAATAAAAGGCTTGAACTACTTCAGTTGGTGTGTAATGAATCTAAAATATATGAAAGTCTAATGTTTATCAGTACATTACAGAACATAATGAACTTTATCACAATATGCACATTTTTTTAGAAGGACCTGTACACAGCTCTCACCGAGTTCTGTGTCTACAGAGCTATGCGCTTCCTGTTCTGGCCCGGCGGTCATGTGACCGCCTGAGTTGGGTGAGTGCAGGAGCTGTCGGGTCTTCACAAACCTCGATCAGCCCTGCACTGAGGCTGTACAGCGCAGTATACCGCTGTACAGCCTCTCTGGGGGGGTGTATTTTCCCTGTAACTGGGGCTACTATGTCAGCCCCCCCAGTTACAGGAGAAATCAATAGTAAATAAATAAAAAAAAGAAGGAAGTTCAATGTCTTGTATGACCTTATGGGGGATGAAAAGTGTAAAATAAATATTGTTTCACATGTAAAAAAAACAAACATATTTGGTATTGCCACGTTCGTGACGGTCGGCTCTATAAATATATCACATGATCCACCCAGTCCGATAAACACCATAAAAACTGTGTCAGAAAAGCCATTTTTGTCACCTTACATCACAAAAAGTGCAACACCAAGTGATCAAAAAGGCGTATGTCCCACAAAATGGTACCAATAAAACCGTCACCTCATTCCGCAAAAAATGAGCTCCTACATAAGAAAATCGCTCAAAAAAATAAAACTATAGGTCTCAGAACATGAACACATTAAAACATCATTTTTTTTGTTTCAAAAATACTATTATTGTGTTAAAGTAAAATAATTTAAAAAAGTATACATATTAGGTATCGCCGTGTCCGTAACAATCAGCTCTAAAAATATCACATGACCTAACCCCTTGGATGAACATCGAAAAAAATAAAAACTTTGCAATACCAAGTGATTAAAAAGGCATATATCCCACAAAATGGTACCAACAAAACCGTCACCTCATCCCACAAAAAATTAGCCCCTACATAAATAAATCATTTAAAAATAAAAAAATATATAGCTCTCAGAACATGGACACATTAAAACATAATTTTTTTGTTTAAAAAATGCTATTATTGTGTAAAACTTAAATAAATAAAAAGTATACATATTAGGTATCACCACATCCGTAACTATCTGTTCTATAAAAATGTCACATGACCTAACCCCTGAGATGAACGCTATAAAAATAAATAAATAAAAACTGTGCTAATAAAGGAATTCAAGAGGGGCCTGGATGTATTTCTGGAGTGTAATAATATTACAGGCTATAGCTACTAGAGAGAGATCGTTGATCCAGGGATTTATTCTGATTGCCTGATTGGAGTCGGTAAGGAATTTTTATTCCCCTAAAGTGAGGAAAATTGGCTTCTACCTCACAGGTTTGTTTTGCCTTCCTCTGGATCAACTTGCAGGATGACAGGCCGAACTGGATGGACAAATGTCTTTTTTCGGCCTTATGTACTATGTTATGTACTATGTAAAACACCCAATTTTTTGGTCACCTTGCCTCATAGAGTGTTATAATGAATGATCAAAAAATCATATTTACCCAAAAATAGTACCAATAAGACTGGCACCTTATCCCCTAGTTTTCAAAATGGGGTCACTTTTTGGAAGTTTCTACTGTAAGGGTGCATCAGGGGGGCTTCAAATGGGACATGGCATCTAAAATCCAGTTTAGCAAAATCTGCCTTCCAAAACCATTTGGCGCTCCTTTTCTTCTGCACCCTGCCGTGTGCCCATACAGCAGTGTACCACCACATGTGGGGTGTTTCTGTAAACCGCAGAATCAGGGTAATAAATATTGAGTTTTGTTTGGCTGTTAACCCTCGATGTATTAAAGAAAAAAATTGATTAAAATGGAAAATTGGCCAAAAAAGTGAAATTTAAAAATTTCATCTCCATTTTCCTGTAATTCTTGTGAAACGCCTAAAGGGTTAACAAAATTTGTAAAATCAGTTTTAAGTAACTTGAGGGGTGTAGTTTCTTCAATGGGATCATTAATGGGGGTATCCACTATGTAAGCCCCACAAAGTGACTTCAGACCTGAACTGGTACTTAAAAAGTGGGTTTTGGCAATTTTCTTAAAAATTTTCAGAATTGCTTCTAAAATTGTAAGCCTTCTAACGTCCTAAAAAAATAAAATGACATTTCCAAAATGATGCCAACATAAAGTAGACATATGGGTAATGTTAAGTAATAAATATTTTATGAGGTATCACTTTATGTTTTAAAAGCAGAGAAATTGAAATTGTGAAAATTATGAATTTTTTAAAATTTTTGGTAAATTTGGGATTTTTTCATAAATAAAGTTGAAATATATTGACTCAAATTTATGACTATCATGAAGTACAATGTGTCACGAGAAAACAGTCTCTGAATGGCTTGGATAAGTAAAAGCGTTCCAAAGTTATTACCACATAAAGTGAGATATGTCAGATTTGCTAAATTAGACCTGGTCAGGAGGGGGACAAATGGCCCGGATGTAAAGTAGTTAAAGGAGCTGCAGGAATATCTGGCAAGTACTGGCTGGGTGGTACATGTGACAACAATCTCCCGTATTCTTCATATGTCTGGGCTATGGGGTAGAGTGGCAAAACTAAAGCCTTTTCTTACAAAGAAAAACATCAAAGCCAGGCTACAGTTTGCAAAAACACATCTAAAGTCTCCCAAAAGCATGTGGGAAAAGGTATTATGGTCTGATGAAACCAAGGTTGAACTTTTTGGCTATAATTCCAAAAGATATGTTTGGGGCAAAAGCAACACTGCATATCACCAAAAGAACACCATACCTACAGTGAAGCATGGTGGTGGCAGCATCATGCCAAGGGACTGTTTTTCTTCAGCTGGAACTGGGGCCTTAGTTAAGCTAGAGGGAATTATGGACAATTCCAAATACCAGTCAATGTTGGCACAAAACCTTCAGGCTTCTGCTAGAAAGATAAACATGAAGAGGAACTTTATCTTTCAGCATGACATATCAACAAAGGAATGGCTTCACCAGAAGAAGATTAATGTTTTGGAATGGCCCAGCCAGAGCCCAGACCTGAATCTGATTGAAAATCTGTGGGGTGATCAAAAGAGGGCTGTGCACAGGAGATGCCCTCGCAATCTGACATGTTTGGAGCGTTTTTGCAAAGAGTGGGCAAATCTTGCCAAGTCAAAATGTGCCATGCTGGTAGTCATACCCAAAAAGACTGAGTGCTGTAATAAAATTAAAAGGTGCTTCAACAAAGTATTAGTTTAAGGATGTGCACACTTATGCAACCATATTATTTTATTTTTATATTTTTTCTTCCCTCTACCTAAAAGATTTCAGTTGGTTTTTCAATTGAGTTGTACAGTTTATAGGTCACATTAAAGGTGGAAAAAGTTCTGAAATTATTTATCTATGTCTCATTTTTTTACATCACAGAAACCTGACATTTTAACAGGGGTGTGTAGTTTTTTATATCCACTGTACCTATGGAGCTGACTGCTCCTATGTTATGCTTGCCTGGAATGACTGCTCCCCCAGCTTTGCATTGTAGCTGTCTGCTTATGCGGCTGGGCTTATCTAGTGCAGCTGTGTTTGATCAGGTGCTTACTTTGCATAGGCCGAGTCTGCATGGTTCACGGCTTCTGCGGCCCTGTCTGCATGGTAGGTGGCTTCGGTTGCCATGTCTGGGCTGGCGGCTTGTGCCGCCGTGTCATGATGATTGATGGTTCTTGCAACAGTATCTGGATGAGGGTACCTGGCTCTGAGCGGATGTCCATGTGACCAGCTGTGCCTGGTGGCGATCTACCTTTATGTCTATGCCTGCATGGTGATCTAGTTCTGTGGCTATGTCTGATTGACAGTTTGTAGTTTAATCATCTACAATAAGCATAGCACACCAACAAAGCCCTATAATGCTCCTAGTGGAGAATGAGAAGATGGGCTAGACCAGATGGTTTGGAGCCCTATAAGTCACCTAGTTGGGAGTGAAGGTATGGGCTGGACCATGTTGTCTGAATGGCCTACAGGACATATGGCGTACCAACATAGCCCTATATGGCTCCTGGTTGGGAGTAAGAAGATGGACTAGTCCATTTAGTCTGGATGGCTTACAGGAAGTATGGCTCACCAACAAAACCCTATAAATACTTGCTGCCAATCTTGAACTTCCCAGGGAGTCCCTGGAGGGTCGGTGGTTGTCTGCTAGGGTCCTTCGTGCTGTAGTTTCCAGCGGGGGGACCCTAGGAGGTCTCAAGGGTCCAGGGGGCTCTTTGGACCTCTTGCAGCAGATCCGTGAGCTCCTTCAGAAAAGGGATTGATGACATGGTAGGGTTCTATCATGGATGCGAGATTGAAAGAACATTTTTAGATTTTGGCATCTGAAGTTCTTGTGGTCCTCCAGTAAATCTTGGATCACTGGGTGGGGAGCATGCCGGGTGAGTTCCCAGCTACGCGCTCCCTGAAGATTCAACAGTGCAGGTGGCATATCTCGGAAGGGCCTCTCCTGGGGAACTGTTGGTGAGGCAGAAAGAAAAATCTGTCTCAGACTATAATCTGCACCAAAGGAATCGGTGTTCAGCAATCATCTTCAGTTTGATCATTCTGCGTCAAGATAAGTACTCCTGTAATAATGTTTTGTTAAATCTGTTATGATTAATGTTAACACTTGATGACAAACCCATATAAGATTATCCTGGGTTTAAGGTATAATGTTGAAATTCCTAGGTTAGGATGTTTATTGTTCCCACCTTTTTAGTTTGGACCTCTTGTTAGCCTTTGGGTTCTTTATAGCTCAAGATTACTTTTCAAGCATGTCCCTCCTGATGGGTGTTTTTTTTATCTCTGGTATTCGATCTCTCTATGGTGCTGTCATGGGTGAAGGGAAAAATTGTAATTACACTTACCGGTAATTGGATTTTCCAGAACCCATAACAGCACCCCTCTAATTCCCTCCCTGGTGCTTATGGTTGATTAGAATAGTTTCTGTCTTTCAAGTAAAAAGAAAAAGCAAGAATGAGGTTATAGGAATTCTATTTTGTATGGCTCACTGAGGGAGGAAGTGTGTGTTCCCTTTTTGATTGCTCTGGGGCTTCCTGTCCAGTTGTAGGGGGCGGATCCATCTCTCTCTCTATGGTGCTGTCATGGGTTCTGGAAAATCCAATTACCAGTAAGTGTAATTATCATTTTTTTTAGGTATTACAGACTAGATCTCCTGTCTAATGACGTCTTTGGCAGGAAAGTTCTTCAGGCCATGGCCCCACCCTAGGTTATCTAGTCTACTCTCTCACAGGTGCTGTCATGGGAGATAATGGAAATATGAAGATTACACTTACCGGTAATTGTTTTTCCATGAGCTCATGACAACAGCTCTTTTATTCTCACCCAAAAAAATTAAAACATAGTATGCAAGTATAAATACGTTATTCAAAATAAAAGGATGTTTGGATCGCTTTTAGTTAGGTAGATAGGGATTATGATTCTAAGTATTAGCTTCTAATAGGACTATAGATCTTACTACATGGTAATGGTCTTGTTTCCTGTGCAGATGGTTATGGGCTCCTAAAAAAACGGTTTACTGGTAAGTGTAATCTCTGTATATCTGCAAGGGGGAGCAACTCCTTATTAATGCCTATGGATTTACAAAGGGAAAGCTCAATAGCGGGATTTAAAATGTAAAGAAGAAAGCTCAATAGCGGGACGTGTACTGATCTCTGAGAACAACAAAATGTATATCACACTGCCTGCTGATGACGCCTGATTTAAGTCATAATTACCATCCACTAAGGGCTCATGCACACGGCCGTAGCCTATTTTGTGGTCCGCAAATTGAAGATCTGCAAAACACGGGTACGTGTGCGTTCTGCATTTGGTGGAACAGAACTAACTCGAACCAGACCCTAATAGAATTGTCATATCACATTACGGACAAGAATAGGACATGCTTTTTTTTGCGGGTGCTGCGGAACGGACATACAGATGCGGTCAACACAGAACATCCAGCCCCTAATAGAACTGTTATATCACATTACGGACAAGAATAGGGCATGCTCTATTTTTTGCAGGTGCTGCTGAACTGACATACAGATGTGGTCAACACAGAACATCCAGCCTCCAATAGAACTGTTATATCACATTACGGATAAGAATAGGACACGTTCTATTCTTTATGGATGCCGCGGAATGGACATACGGATGCTGTCAGCACACGGTGTGCTGTCCGCATCTTTTGCAGGCTTTTTGAAGGGAATGGGTCCGCATCCAACCTGCAAAAAATGCGGATCAGATGCAGATAGAAAATATGTTTTTGTGTGGATGAGGCCTAAGACTGGGTTTATGCGTTTTTTGTTGTGGTAAAACTGCTTGCAATTGCTGCAGTTTTGAGGAATAGACTTTTTTCTTTGGCGCAAAATGGTGCATCTTAGGCCCTGCCCCCTTTCCCATAAAGCTCTGTCTCTTGTCAAACATGTTGAAATCCTAAATGCAATCAAATTGCTTGAAAATGAGTCAGCTTGCACTTTTTTTAGATAGATCTTTGGCGACGACACAAAAATCACAATGTGTAAACCAAGCCTAACAAGGCTAGTTTTAACTGGTGTAGGTAATGCAACCGTAGGGATTGTTTTTCACATCATTCTTCGGCAAGTTTTTTATGCGGCTCAGACACGTGCTCATGTTAACGGTTTCTTTATGGAAGATATTTAGAAAATACATTTAAACAGGCTGCAACCCAAAGCCTGATCTGCTAGGTAAGTAATGGTCTATTTTTTTTATTTCCGGCATGCCAAGAGAGTTTGGTTTCTTCCTGAAAATTGAAATCCCTTTAAGGGAAAGTCGGTGCAGAATGGAGGCACAGAACCTCATGGAAGCACTACGGACTGCTTCCGTGGGGTTTCTGTCCATTCCTCTGCACCTCAAAAAAATATAACATGTTCTATTTTTTTGCTGTGCAGGTGGATCTGGATCCATCACAGCAGCTACACGGATAGTGCCCGTGCATTGTGGACCGTAAATTGCGCCCTCCCCGGAACGGCTGACCAACGGCTGTGTGCATGAGGCCTAACACAGTAATAAAATACAATAAAAGAATTGTCATTTGCAACCTATACCAAAATGAGCAGAGGCGTGAACACTAGCAACCTCACCACCACCAGCATGATCTGCCACATGGCATCAAAGCACCCTATTAGGTGGGCCGAACGCCTGGGTCCACAATCAGTGTCTGCGGGTCACACCACTGCCTCCTCTTCCCCTGTGTTACATGCTGGCCAATCCCTTGTCCAAGATGCCTCCCCCCCTGCACCTGGACCTTCGCAAGAACCATCATCTAGCACATCCACTTCTGTGTCCCAGCGCAGCATACAGATGTCCATACTCCCATGCCTTTGAACGAAAGCGCAAATACCTAGCCACCCACCCACCAGCCATAGCACTTATATGCGCACCTTTCCAAATTGCTGGCCCTGGAAATGTTGCCACATAGGCTTGTGGACATTGAGGCTTTCCGCAGCCTGATGGCGGTGGCCGTCCCTCATTACTCAGTCCTCAGCTGCCACTATTTTTCCTGGTGTGCCGTCCCCACCTTACACCAGCATGTGTCCCGTAACATCACCCGTGCCCTGACCAACGCAGTTATTGGGAAGGTCCACTTAACGACTGACACATGGACAAGTGCTTTTGGCCAGGGACGCTACATTTCCCTGATGGCACACTAGGTGAACGTTGTGGAGGCCGGGAGCGAGTCGTACCCTGGGATGGCACAGGTGCTACCGCCGCCAAGGATTGTGGGCCCTACTTCCATCAGGATTTCCGCCACTACCTACATTAGTGGAGTGGCTGCCACCCACCCTTCTCCTCCTCCACTTCCACCTCTGAATTTTCATCTTGCAGCAGCAGTCAGCCATCAGTCAGTAGCTGGAAGCAGTGTAGCACTGCAGTGGGGAAGCAGCAACAGGCCGTGCTGAAACTAATTTGCTTAGGCGACAAACGGCACACCGCCGCAGGGTATAAGGGACCAGACTGAGCTGTAGCTCTCGCCACTCAACCTACAACCAGGCATGGTTGTGTCTGATAATGGCCATAACTTGGTGGCCTAGCCCACATGTTCAACTTATCGGTTCAGCGGTTTCTTAAAACCTACCCAAATTAGCTACTGGTTAAGGTGCGCCGCATGTGTGCCCATTTCCGAAAGTCATCTACAGCTGCCGCCAGTCTGGTAACGCTGCAGCAGCTCTTGCAATTGCCAGCTGGAACTCCACGTTCCACATGTTGGCCAGTCTTTGTGAGCAGCAGAGGGCAGTAGTGGAATACCAGCTGCAACATGGTCGTCACCTTTCCAGTCAGCTTCCGCTCTTCACAAGTGACGGGTAAGCATGGATGTCTGACCTCTGTGAGGTTTTACACAACTTTGAGGAATCAACACAGATGGTGAGCGGTGATGACGCTATTATCAGCATAACTATCCCACTTCTGTGTCTACTGAAACGCTCGCTGCTCACAATGAAGGTGGACGCTTTGCATGTGGAAGAGGTGGAAATGGGGGAAGACAGTAGACAGGGTGATGGCCAGACCATCCTCAGTTCGTCTTCTCAGCACAAATTGGATGATGATGAGGAGGAGGAGCAGGAGACGGTTGCCTCCGCTACATAGGGTACACCCATAGCGGGTTTATTCCATCTGTTCACCGCAGATGGGCCAAAGAGGATGAGGAGATTGAGAGTCATCCTCCTTGTCTGTTGGGACTCTGGCACACATGGCTGACTTTATGTTATGCTGCCTTTCCCGTGACCCTCGCGTTATACGCATTTTGGCCAACACCGATTATTGGTTGTTCACCCTTCTCGACCTGCTACAAAGAGAACTTCTCATCTCTCATTCCTGTGGTGGAGAGGACTAGCAAAATTGTGCAATACCAGAAGGTCCTTGTGGAAAAATTGCTCCAAAAATTTCCAGCTGACTACACTGGCGGCAGAGCACGTAGTTCCTTGGGCAACCGAGGGGAACACACAGAAGTTCCAACAGAAGCAGGGCAACACTCTCCAAGGCCTGGGACAGTTTATGACACCCCGCCAGCACCCTCACCCTGATGCGTGGCCTAGTGTCACAAGGAGGGAAAAATTTGGGAAGATGGTGAAGGAGTACGTAGCAGACTGTGTCAGGATCCTCAGTGATCCCTCGGTGCCTTACAACTACTTGGTGTCCAAGCTAGACATGTGGCACGAACTGGCGCTCTACACCTTGGAGGTGCTGGCCTGCCCTTCCGCCAGCGTTTTGTCAGAGCGGGTATTTAGTGCTGCTGGGGGCATAATAACTGATAAGCGCATCCGCCTGTCAACTGAAAATGCTGACTGGTTGATTCTTATCAAAATGAACAAGGCCTGGGTTTCCCTTGACTTCTCTACTCCACGAGAGGAAAGCGGCTGAACATAAAGGCACTTTAAATGTGGCTTTTATGGTGTATTGAATACACTGTATCCCCATGCACCCCTTACACCACAAAAAAGGGTATATGGTTCAATCTCCCTTTTCTCGTCCTCATCCTCCTCCTCCTCCTCCATCATATCAACATGCTTATTAGGCTGCCCTCACTCCTAATGTTTTAGATGATCATCTTAGCAGAAGACCCTCACCCCTAATGTTTTAGAGGGTCACCAGCAGACCCTCGCCCATAATGTTTTAGAGGGTCAGCTCAGCAGCAGGCCCTCACCCCTAATGTTTTACATGGTCAGATCAGCAGCAGGCCCTCTCCCCTAATGTTTTAGATGGTCAGCTCAGCAGAAGACCCTCACCCTTAATGTTTTAGATGGTCACCAGCAGGCCATCAATCATAATTTTTCAAGGGTGTGTATGATGCCCTCCTTTATGTGTAATAAAGGGTGTATTAGAGTGCCGGTTCCTTGTAATTTTGGCAGCCCTTTCACTTAGTGCATAGGCTTTATGAGTGTAGGAGTCCCACTACCCGAACAATTGTACCACAATGTGAATGAGGCCCTCCTTTATGTGATATACAGGTTGTATCGGAGTGCCTCTTCCTTGTAATTTTTGGCAGCACTTGCACTTTATATACAAGTAAATCTACAGGAAAGAATGTTACCTAACAATTTTTCCTCTAAAATCGATTTTATCTTCGGTTTTGTGCGTATTATTGTCAGTCTAAAAGTGGCGTACTACTCGGACAACATCGTTCCCAGCAGCGATCTGGGAGTCCAAGATGCATCCAGACATCCTCCCCATGTTGTCCCCGAACCATTTCAGTGGTGTTTCCATCAATTTCTGACTTTTTCCTGTGAACCAGACACCCTCCCCTCTTCAGAGCAGGGGGTGCCTGGTTTAATGCTCGGGTTCTCCCACTGACTTCCATTGTGCTCGTGTGCTCTGTAAAGTGTTCTACTCGAGCACTTGAACACTTTGGTACTCGATCAACACTACTACCTTGTTAACAGTCCCTCACATAATCCACATCTTTTCAGGCCTTGCATTTGTTACCTCTGCTTACTTCAGTGTTTCTACAAACCAGTTGCCCTTTTTCAGTTTCTGTACGTCTGTTTTCCTGCTAAGCTGTGGGGTCGCTGTATTTCTCTGCCTGGAGTCCAGGATCCAGCTGTTTACAGGGTTGGTCCTGCAGACTCTCTGTGCCTTGAAATCAAGGCATCTCTGCTCTTCTAATGGCTCCAGTATCTCTCTTAGGTGGCTCTTACATACTCATTTTGCCGTGCCAAACCCAAGAATCAGCTTACGAAGGGTCAGAGATTGCATGAACATGGGTATTGAATGTCCAGATTTTCTCACACTTAATTATGCCCACATCCTCAACATATTTCAGATGACATTAGATTCGTGGTCATTGCCTTTCCTTTCTTGGATGAGCAGGAAAAACCTAAACACTGCAATTCTTCTAACTAAATTACTCTATTTGCTCCAAACCCTCCCTATTCCTCTTCCACTCTCTTTCTTTTCTTCTATTCAGAAAATCACAAGTATCTTTGGAGGGGAAAGAGACCTCGCCTTGGTCAGTCTCTTCTCACCCAGCATAAATCACGCGGCGGCATGGCTCTCCCAGATTGGCGGCTTTATTATGAAGCTCTACATCTCACTAGACTGATATGCTGGGTGAGGAAAGATTGCTCAAAACTATAGGTATCACTAAAAGAGCACTTAACGAACATCCCGCTGCGTGCATTGATCTGGGGAAAATATGACTCACAAACAATCCACAATACAACAAATCTAGTCACCAAATCAACGCTAAAAGTCTGGTTCACACTCAAAGATAGGCTCAGCCCAGCCCTCTCTCCACTAATCACTAATGTCAATCGCAGACATACCGGAATTATACCATTCGAAATACATAAACATACCACTAAAGACAACAGACAATACAAATTCCAATAGTCTCATATTTAGACAAAGAGGAGAAGGCTGACCCATTAGATGCCACTTCCTTACATTTGTTGCTGAAAGCACACATTAGATCTTTAATACGGAACTACCTGAAGAGCTCAAATCTAGGAAGGGACCTCACGCCATTTGAAAAATTAATGGCAACTTTACATCTCCCAAATCACTTACTTTCACAGACCTATAACCTTCTACAACAGCTCAGATACCCTCTTGACAAAATATATACCCAGGACTGGGGCAGAGACTTAGACACAAAATGGTCAGAATCAGACATTAAGCAAATGTATCGCTCTTCACATGGCGTTTCCAGATGTACCCGGCTACAAGAGAACTCATTCAAAATCCCCATTGACTATAATGGGGACGGGGCGGAGCTCCGGCGCAGCATGGCGGTGCGCGGCAAAAGGCCGCCGGACTAAAATTACTGCATGTCAGGCTTTTTAGTCCGGCGGCTTTCGCAGTGCACCGCCGTGCTGCGCCGGAGCTCCGCCCCCGTCTCCATTATAGTCAATGGGGACGGAGCGGCGGTTCGGCAGCACGGTGAAATAGCCGCAGGACGGATCTGACATGGTGAACAGCCTGTCGGATCCGTCCTGCCGCAAGTGTGAAAGTACCCTTAGAGGGGCAAAGGTTTAAAAGTAATATCAGGAAGTATTACTTTACTGAGAGAGTAGTGGATGCATGGAATAGCCTTTCTGCAGAAGTGGTAGCTGCAAATACAGTGAAGGAGTTTAAGCATGCATGGGATAGGCATAAGGCCATCCTTCATATAAGATAGGGCCAGGGGCTATCCATAGTATTCAGTATATTGGGCAGACTAGAAGGGCCAAATGGTTCTTATCTGCCGACACATTCTATGTTTCTTAAGAACATAATCTACAGTATAGCCATTTGCTACTGTCTAGTCCTTATAAATAAGGGGTTTTTAAATGTTACGAATAATCTCACAAGAATGCATTTTATTTTGTGCTCCATGGATTTGAGACTTTATCTTCCTAGTTGATAAGCTACAATTACTCTGCACATTCCAGGCTTTCCAGAAGTATTAAAAGCCTTACTAATAAATCAGGTGTTCTTGAAGCAGTAATAACAAAATCCTTCTCATAATCAGCACATTGTGTTAAGTGCTTGTATCCAACAACACATTTTATTTGGGGGCCTATGACTTAGGAAAGATTTAATTAGTTGCTCTTTCCTGTTCTACTTACCAAAATAGGAATGTGTTTGCGAGGAATACAGCCTTCAGGGAAATATAGAAGCAAACATGCTATATTCTAATCTGCCCTGATTCCTGAAGTCAACCTTCAAAGGGAAATTCTCTTGGTCCTTTGTATCTTGGGGGATGGAGTTCCTTAATCCCATATTTGTCCCTCCAGAGAGGAGATGCTGTAATTAGGAAACACTTGGCTGCTTCTGTGTTCTCCCGATATTTTCAAATGTGGGATCCTTACTTGTAAGATATTAATGTATTGTATGCACCTATATAGCGCTACTATATCTCACAGCACTTTGCAGACACTAGCATCTCTCTGTCCCCAATGGGGCTCACAATCTAAGTTCCCTATCAGTGTGGGAGGAAACCGGAGGACCCTGAGGAAACCCACACAAACACGGGGAGAACATACGAACTCCATGCCGATGGATTCGGATTCAAACCTGGGACCCCAGCACTGCAAGGCACTAGTGCTAACCACTGAGCCACCATGCTGCCCCTATGGCATATACTATGCTATAACCATCTCAGATGAGAATATCCCATGACAGTTATACAATCTGCCGATATGGTTGAGCCTCCCTACATAGACTATAACTACAAGGTAACAGCAGAGTCTGAATTTTTCTCAATAATCCATTTAACTGGAGACGTAGACGGTTTTACTGCAACCCTATTAGCCAACAACATTTTAGGTCTCTACTACTAATACAACACCTTGACCTCCTTGAAGGATACGGTGCACTTACTCTGGTTCAGATTAACCACAAGTGATCCATATGTTGCACCAAAGCTTAATATGTCCTCCTCACCCCCCCCCCCCCACCCCCCCTATTTATTTAATAGGCGTGCCTCTAACATTCTCTGGCAACAAATAAAGCAAAGCATGATTTCTGACAAGTTTTTGATATTTTTTTATTAAGTGGAATAAATTATCACCCAGTTTATCCAACTATGTCATAAAAAATGGAAGAGGGGCTTTATATGATGCTCATCCTGAATACCATATTTCCCAGACACTAGAATGAATACATGGATAAATGTGTAGATTCCCTTCAGACAGTGTATTACAAAACTGGCTGCCTGCAGCCACCACTAGGGGGAGCTCAGTGCTTAGGAATTTATACAGGTACCAGAAAATGCAGTCAACCTCTGTGTCAGACACATGAGAAGCACTTCAGTGCGCTGCCCCTGGGTCGCATGGTCTGCCTTCATGGTAAGTATGCCCCTGGTTCTCAGTAATAATGAATGCAAAAATAGGACTTGGAGCTGCCTCTAACTTAAAGAGGTTATCCAAGTTAATTTTTGGTTCTTTCTATCTTTCTAACTAGGCAAATATAACAGCTTTCCAATTCACTCACTTTATTTCCAGTGGCTGGTTTCTCAGAGTTCACTGAGGGTCACATGACCTGTGATGTCAGCTTCTCCCCCTGCTCTGATAATGTTCGTGCACAAGCCTGAGAGATCTGTACACAAGACGTCACTGTGCTGGCCACGCCCCCTGCACTGCCAGCTGCTGCTTATTGCTCTCTCCCAGGATTTTTAACCCCTTCAGCTGCACAGACTCAGAGCTGAAGTGTTCACTGAGTAGCTGCAGGCAGTGAGGAGACAAATGCTGGGCACAGGAGCTGAAAGAGAAGTTCTGCAGAGCATTGCAGGTAGGGGGAAGACCCTGTGTGTATCAGCAGTGTCATTGTACAGCTGGGACTTGTAGTCCTACACATAGAACATGCTGCTGAGTCTCCCAGCAGGCAGACATGTCACTCAGGGCAGCACTTGTATTCACTCCCTTAGCAGTGCAGGGGTAGGGGCACATATTTTGCAAGTAAACAAAGGGCCAGAAGAGAACCAGGGAATTGAGGAATTAAATATTTTTTGCATAAAACTTGCTTGGCTTAGTTATATATCGCTGACCATCAGATTTACAGTGCTGTATTTTTTTTTCCCATAACTCGGACAACCCCTTTAAGGAATCTTGTGTGCTCCAGTCTACATGTAATCACAGACACACCTAAAATGTAGTAATAGTTTCAACAATCTAAATCACACAAATGCAGAGGAGTCTAGAGTTCCTAGTATAACCAGGAGCTTATGCCAATATCTTACCACACATTATACTCAGTGAGACGTTAAGTCATACATGGCATTTGTGCGTGACACTAAAAGGTCTATAATAATAGATTGTAGCGGTGGCTGTAAATCCTGGATATGAGCAAGCAAAGGAGGCAAAATGGAGAATCACAATACATTAATAAGCGCCTTGTATTAACTTTCTCTACATCATAAATGCCATTTGCTGAAGTGAGGCAACCACATTAAGGCCCCTTTACATGGGGCAGTTATTGGCTATCACTAGGAATAGTCGTTCCCGATAACTGTCTTGTCTCAAGTGCTTCCAATCACCCCATGAATGAGCAAATGCTCATTCATTAGGTGGAAGCATTGATGATAAGGTCACCGAAATCATTGTTTCTGGGCAGCAGATCGTGCTGTCTAAACAGTGATCTGCTGCCCAGAAACAATGATTCTTCGTGGGGACGAGTGATCACAGTAGCGATCTCTCATGTAAATGCAACTGTCACCTCTTTTAACTATAATTGCCTGCTGTGTCGCCCAATGTAGACTATTAGGCCTATAAAGGCGCCTTCACAGATTTTGTTGCAGAAATTTCTGTGACTGAAAAAGCCTTGAGATTCCAGACAGCAGAGTGAACTGCTATATCCATATCTATATACACTGTTGTAAGATGAGGGACTACAGCCAAGACACCCATCATCACCAATCAGTAGGTCAGTATCACCTAAGTGCTGATTTTACACCAACCAACCTGCCTCCATATCCTTGCTGAAATATTACTGTATGTATGTATGTACTGTATGTATTTCAAATTCTATGTTGCACTTAGTAAAAAAGACTTTTACATTTAATGCTACTTTCACACTTACGGCAGAGTGATCCGGCAAAACGTATGCCAACTGGGGGGCGTGACTAGCAGCCGACATGAGCGGATATGTCTGAACATCGCTCCGGCTCCTGATCTGCATCCTGTTTAATCCTGTACGCTGAAATAACCTAAAAAGACTTCGGTACAGTGCAGAACAGCAGGGGAACTTACCAAACCTAACCATGAGCCCCAACAAAGCACAAGCGGCGGCGGAGCGCTTAAAAAAATATGCCCTGCAAGAGGCCCAAAATGGCACCGCTCCCGCCGTAACACCGCACACTCAACACACTCGTGGGCAAGCAGCTCAGCAGGCGACTACTGGAGACGCAGAAGCACCCGAACTCACCCTGAAAAAGGTACATTACCAACTCATGTCTGCAATCCTGTCATGTCAGACCTCCCTCACTACAAAGATAGAGGAGGTGAAAGTGGATCTCGGCCTACTCAGGCAAGATGTACAGCAACTTAGAGAAAGGGTACGTGGTGCAGAGGAAAGAATCTCAGATTTAGAAGACCTCACACGACCCTTACCAGCAAAGATTCAACATTTAGAGAGATCAGTTGCTCTATGGAGACAAAAGTGCGACGACTTGGAAAACCGTGCCAGGAGAAATAATGTTTGCATACTGGGCATGCCTGAAAGAGCAGAGGGATTTGATTTATCCACTTTCCTGCAGAATTGGTTTAAAGCTACTTTTCCGGAGGCGGCCTTCTCCATGGCGTACACGGTAGAGAGCCCATAGTGTACCGGCACAACCACCACCACCCGGTGCTCCTCCTAGACCTCTACTGGCACGCATGTTAATTTGGAAAGATAGAGACCTTATTCTCAGCCGTGCAAGAATCAAGCATTCTATAATCACTATTCCCTGATTTCTCGGCCGAACTCCAGAAGAAGAGGGTGACCTTTGTATCCATAAAAAGGCGAATCATGACCTGAACTTACCATATGCAATGGCGTATCCAGCTCGCCTATGTGTGGCAGAAGATGGGAAATTGCACTTCTTCACGGACCCTGGGTGTCCAGGAAACTGCGCAGGGCAACGCCGACCTGACGTCGTTGGACTTAATTATCCTTTCTTCTTTGCCTTCACTTGACTTGAAGAAGAGGACTCTCCCATCAGAAGACACTCATTGCTAATTCCTTACTATAGTTAAAAGAAATCCGCCGATGCAGATTTTGAAATGTTATTCACAATCGGTTCAGAGGGAGTTGCAATGCCTATGGCAGCATTTACTGATAATTTGTCAGTTTAATGTATAACACACGAGGAGCCGGTCAGACACCTGCATAGATTTTGAACAATCTGAACTATGCAGGTCCCTGATCACATAACCACAGGGAGATTTATCTCCTATTACTGTTGTTGTTTTCACCACAATATCATAAGATTTTGGACATCTTTGTTCAACTGTTTTGTTAAGGCAAGATGTGATAATAGAATGTACGTAAAGACTGGGATATACCTACTGGAGGATCTGAGAGCAGGTTGCAATCACATAGTCTTAATGATGTATGACCATCCGGGAAAATACAGGCTGACAGCACTATGGCCACCTTGAGTGTTATGTCCTGGAATGTGAGAGGGATGGGTAATCCGGGAAAAAGAATTGTAGTATTCTCACATATCCATAAATACAACCCGCATATCCTCGGCCTACAAGAAACCCATTTGACAACAGACACAGTAGGCAGAAAAAACTTTGAGTACAGTGGATGGGAAATGCCTTTGGTAACTCACACTCCAAAGGGGTTTCATTACTAGTGCATCGTACCATTAGATGGGAGCCTTATAATGTGGAGGCGGACCCAGAGGGAAAATATATTTTAGTTTTTGCCAATATAAACCGCATCCCATATGTACTCTTGAACATATATTGTCCCCCTCCAGCTAGTATCTCGGTCCTTCAGACCGCAGCAAGTTTTGCAGTTCAATATCCGCATGCCAGACTGCTATGTATGGGGGACCTAAATATGGTCGTGAACAACCAATTAGATATATTTCTTGCTGGGTCTACATCCGTTTCACATAACACAACCACCGCCTTATCCACTTGGATTGAGGAAATGGGATGGATGGACCTCTGGAGGGAAAAACATCCAGATTTAATCGAGTACTCATGCTTCACTCCCTCAAGAGGGGCGTTATCAAGAATAGATTATATGATAGGCACTCCCAACATTTATATGGACCTAACAGACATCTTTTATGGCCCTCAAGGTAGGTCAGACCATGCACCGGTGATAGCCAAATTTAATGTACCAAACACTACGTACTCCCAACCTAAAATGAGAATACACCCGTTTTGGCTTGCTCTCATGACAAATAATGACATAGTACCAGACCAACTTAGGGTGTTTCTAGAGTTACACAATGAAGAATCAAATACTCTGCTATTGTGGGACACACTGAAAGCATATCTTAGAGGTTGCTTCAAATCCTCAATCTCTTATATCAAAAAGGATACACAGCGAAAAGAGAAGGCACTGAGTATTAGTGTCAAGGAATAGGAAACCCGGTTTACCTCTGACCCCTCTGAGGCAAACAGGAGGGATTGATTACAGAAGGGGAGATTATATATGATTCATCTTAAGAAAAAAAGTAGCCGTAAATTGTTCTTCTTTAAACAGCAAGCATTTGAGATGGGAGATAAAGCAGGGAAGATTTTGGCCCATATTGTTAATAAAAACAGCTGTTTTCGCAAGTTTTACCAAGACCTATACCAATCTAGAGTATGTTATTCAGACAATGAGCTTGATAATTATCTGGAGGAAGTAACACACCCTCAGCTAGCCACTAGTGATAGAGACATACTTGAGGAGGAAATAACATTAGTAGAGATTTAAGAAGCGGTTAGAGGCCTAACAAATGGAAAATCGCCTGGGCCAGATGGGCTCACCCTAGATGTTTTTTTTGGACCACAATTGTATGAGATGTACAGAGCGGCTCAACAAATAGGGAAGCTCCCAGATTCTCTATATGATGCCTCCATAGTGGTACTGCTGAAACCAGACAAGAACCCATTGGATTGTGCGTCGTATAGACCCATATCCTTATTAAGGCCTCATGCACACGACAGTATTGCTTTTTCTGTGTTTTGCGGTCCGTTTTTTACGGATACGTTGTTCCGTTTTTTGTTTCCTTTCCGTTTTTCCGTATGCCATATACAGTATACAGTAATTACATAGAAAAAATTGGGCTGGGCATAACATTTTCAATGGATGGTTCAGCATAAACGGAACGGATACGGAAGACATACGGATGCATTTCCGTATGTGTTCCGTTTTTTTTGCGGACCCATTGACTTGAATGGAGCCAAGCACCGTGATTTGCGGACAAGAATAGGACATGTTCTATCTTTTCACGGCACGGAAATACTGAAATACTGAAACGGAATGCACACAGAGACACTTCAGTATTTTTTGCTGAACTATTGAAATGAATGGTTCAGTATATGTACCCCATACTGAACTCCAAAAACTTCCAGTATACTGAACGCAAAATACTGTTGTGTGCATGAGCCCTAAATCTAGAATACAAATGCTCACAAAAATCCTGGCCAACAGATTAAATAAAATAATACCCAACGTCATACATGAAGATCAGATGGCTTTATTCCGGGTCGCTTGATGTCTAATAATATTCACAGAGCACAGGTCATAGCACAACAGTAGACAATGGGCTATGGCCTCATTAGATACAGCTAAAGCCTTTGACTCTTTAAAATGGCCGTACTTGATGGAGATTCTGAAAAGTTTTGTATTTGGAACAGCGTTCCTTAAATGGATCCAAATAATATCTAAGAGACCCAGGGCCCATATACTGATAAATGGTAATGCCTCATCCTCATTTCCACTGGAGCGGGGTACGAGGCAGGGATGCCCTCTCTCCCCCCTATTGTTTGCTATTGCCATAGAACACCTAGCCCTTAGAATACGCCAAGATCCTGTATTTCAGTGGGTGGCGATGGGGGAGCGGGAGGACAGAGTTGGTCTATACGCGGATGATCTTATATTATTCATGAGCGCAGTGGAGACTAGAGAATATCGGTTTAATCTCTGGGCGTGCTTTGCAGATACACAGGTTGGCTCACCAGGTGTGGAGGGATGCAAAGCTTTGCCAATACAAAGATTGGGCAGGTGTTATACCACTGTGGGATAATCTATTGTTTTCACATTTACAAAACATTGAAGGGATAAATATCTGGAAAGAGCATGGAATAACCACACTACGAGATATTTATCAAGATGGAGCTCTCCGTTCCTTTTCTCCACTTCAGGAACAATTTGGATTGATACGCTCCCAATTTTTCAGATATTTTCAAATAAGGCATGTCCTCAGGGAACAATTCAAGAACAATGTAAGATCTATATCCTCATACCCTTTAATAGGAATTATTAAAGGGGTTCTTCACTTTCATTTAACTGATGATCTATCCTCATTCAAGTGAACAGAGCTTAGCCGCGCCCACGCTAGTTGATACTAGTCATGACATCAGTGGGCGGGCGGCCCGGCGGTAAACAGTGAGAAGGCCGCAGTGCTGCTGGAGCGCCGCTGCCTTCTCAAACAGCTGATCGGGGGGTCCTGGGTGTCGGACCCCTGCCGATCAGAAGCTGATGATCTATCCAGAGGATGGATCATCAGTTAAATGAAAGTGCAGAACCCCTTTAAGTCACAAGGACCGAAAGGAATAATTTTTGCACTTTACACACACCTTTTGGGGAATCACATGTCGTCACTACCACTGATGGCTGAAACTAGATGGAGGGGGGACATCCCTCATCTTACTGCAGAATTTATACAACTATTTATAATGCACAGGAGTTATTTAACTCCCACCAGGCTGCATAAGATGGGCAGGACGTCTCATTCCAGATGCCTTAGATGCTCACACGCGAACGCCGATTTTTGGCATATGATGTGGAATTGTAGTTATATCAAATCATATTGGCAGGCAGTGCTTGATGTACTTTCAACCATAAGCTTAGGACCCATACCATTGTGCCCCAAGGTGTGCTTATTGGGCATATTAGATGAGGACGGGTGAACACACTATAATAAAATATTCTTGGGAGAAACCCTGTTCCTAGCTTGAAAGGTTATAGCTCTTAAAGGGAGTCTGTCACCTCCATATGGCTATATACAGTGTTTACATGGCTCTGTAGCACACCTATACAGGATTGTAACGGTACATTTGTCTTTGTCTTTAGACTTGCACCAGCAGGAAAAACTGAGTTTAATTCATATGCAAATGAGCACCCGCAAGTGCCCAGGGGAGGAGTTCAGTGTGTAGGTGCCCAGGCTGCTCTGCCTTCTTTTCACTTTACTCCTCCCAGCCTCTGCCTTTGCCCGCCCTCCAAGTCTCTTGCCTCATCGATAGGGCAAAGGAAGAAGCTGGGGAGGAGTAAAGTGAAAAGAAGGCAGAGCAGCCTGGGCTCCTACACACTGAACTCCTCCCTGGGCACTTACACACTGAACTCCTCCCCTGGGCACCTACACACTGAACTCCTCCCTGGGCACTTACACACTGAACTCCTCCCCTGGGCACCTACACACTGAACTCCTCCCTGGGCACTTACACACTGAACTCCTCCCTAGGCACTTACACACTGAACTCCTCCCTAGGCACTTACACACTGAACTCCTCCCTAGGCACTTGCGAGTGCTCATTTGCATATGAATTAAACTTAGTTTTTCCTGCTGGTGCAAGTCTAAAGACAAAGACAAAGGTACCGTTACAATCCTGTATAGGTGTGCTACAGAGCCATGTAAGCACTGTATATGGCCATATGGGGGTGACAGACTCCCTTTAAATGGATGGCGGATGACCTGCCTAAAATAGGGCATTGGAAAAAGTTAGAATGTAATGTTTAAACATAGAAAATGTCCTCAAAATTTTCTGAAAGTATGGGGCATTTGGTGTGAATCGCCATTGACCCTACCTAACAGTACCACAATACCTGATAATTTAACCCTATAGTAAAAAGACAGCTAATACAGGCTTTTGTAGCATTTACCTGCTTTATTGTATTTGTACTGCATGAGATAAACAATGATGCTGATACATATATATATATTTATCATTGACTGTGGGATAACTTTGTTGTTCACGTCGTTCATGTATAGTATATTGACAATCTTGTACGATTGTATCTGTATTGATGCCTTACCTTGTTACTTTTCAATAAAACGAGTAAAAAAAAAAAAAAAACCTATGCCAACTGATGGCATTTGTAAGACTGATCAGGACCCTGATCAGTCTGAAAAATGCCTGATCAGTCAGAAAAATGCATTGAAATGCCGGATCCGTCTTTCTGGTGTCATCCGGAAAAACGGATCCCGCATTTTTTTTTCACCTTTTCCAGTATTTTGAATGCCGGATCCAGCACTAATACATTCCTATGGCAAAAATGCCGGATCCAGCATTCAAGCAAGTGTTTAGTTTTTTTGTCCAGAGATAAAACCGTAGCATGCTGCGGTATTATCTCTGTCCTGATCAGTGAAAAAGACTGAACTGAAGACATCCTGATGCATCCTGAACGGATTGCTCTCATTTCAGAATGCATGGGGAGAAAACTGATCAGTTCTTTTCCGGTATAGAGCCCCTAGGACGGAACTCAATGCCGGAAAAGAAAAAGGCAAGTGTGAAAGTACCCTAACTGTGACATCCTTCTTCAGTACTATATTTCCACTCCATCAATGCCTAGGGAGCACCAGTCTGAGAGAGTCCACTGTGACACAACACTTCATGAGGGCTACTACCACTCCTATCCTCTACACCAGCTCCTCAGGGAGTCGCTGTACATGGGGCTTGTAGAAATCAATGTGCTTGCTGCCAAAACACCTCCCTTCACATGAATAAAGCTGATTTTCAGTTGCAGAAATTTCTGCCACAAAGTCTGCAGCGTGTGAGGCCACCCTCTCCATTCACACGCCCGCAAAATGGGTCCACATCCGTTCCGCAATTTTGCAGAACAGGTGCGGACCCATTTATTTTCGATGGGGCCGGAATATGCTGTCCGCATCTGCATTTGCGTATCCGCACTTCCGTTCTGCAAAAAAATAGAACATGTCCTATTCTTGTCCGCAATTGCGGACAGGAAAAGGAATTTTCTATGAGAGTGTCAGCGATGTGCGGTCCGCAAAATAGATAATACGAGTGTATTACTGTACAGCAGCGGGCGCATGGCGTCATAGCAACCAATGACACCGTGCGCTCCGGAACTCAGCAGGAATCCAGGCCGGTATCTCACGGTCCATGTTCCACAGACGTGTGCATGATGCTTTAGGCTTTATGCACCCATGCCGGTGAAGAGGTCCGTGAGAAGACAACCAGTGTTTCATTTGTGAAGATATCTGTGAAAGGTCCCTATTTTGTCCCTGTGTCTGTTTTTTGCCCTCCACTTATAGTAACATAGTACATAAGGCCGAAAAAAGACATTTGTCCATCCAGTTCAGCCTGTCATCCTGCAAGTTGATCCAGAGGAAGGCAATAAAAAAAACTGTGAGGTAGAAGCCAATTTTCCCCACTTTAGGGGAATAAAAACTTCCTTCCCGACTCCAATCAGGCAATCAGAATAACTCCCTGGATTAACGACCCCTCTCTAGTAGCTATAGCCTGTAATATTATTAAGCTCCAGAAATACACCCAGGCCCCGCTTGAATTCCTTTAGTGAACTCACCATCACCACCTCCTCAGGCAGAGAGTTCCATAGTCTCACTGCTCTTACCGTAAAGAATCCTCTTCTATGTTTGTGTAGAAACCTTCTTTCCTCCAGACGCAGAGGATGTCCCCTCGTCACAGTCACAGTCCTGGGGATAAATAGATGATGGGAGAGATCTCTGTACTGACCTCTGATATATTTATACATAGTAATTAGATCTCGCCTCAGTCGTCTTTTTTCTAAAGTGAATAACCTTAATTTTGATAATCTTTCAGGGTACTGTAGTCCACCCATTCCAGTTATTACTTTAGTTGCCCTCCTCTGGACCCTCTCCAGCTCTGCTATGTCTGCCTTGTTCACAGGAGCCCAGAACTGTACACAGTACTCCATGTGTGGTCTGACCAGTGATCTGTAAAGTGGTAGGACTATGTTCTTATCACGGGCATCTATGCCCCTTTTGATGCAACCCATTTACTTATTGTCCTTGGCAGCAGCTGCCTGACACTGGTTTTTGCAGCTTAGTTTGCTGTTTATTAAAATTCCTAGATCCTTTTCCATGTCAGTGTTACCAAGTGTTTTACAATTTAGTATGTACGGGTGACTTGCATTATTCCTTCCCATGTGCAAAACTTTACATTTGTCAGTGTTAAACCTCATCTGCCACTTATCTGCCCAAGCCTCCAATCTATCCAGATCCCTCTGTAGCAGTATACTGTCCTCTTCAGTGTTAATTACTTTACACATGTCAGTGTCATCTGCGAAAATTGATACTTTACTATGCAAGCCTTCTACAAGATCATTAATAAATATATTGAAGAGAATAGGGCCCAATACTGACCCCTGAGGTACCCCACTAGTGACAGTGACCCAATCTGACTGTGTACCGTTAATAACCACCCTCTGTTTTCTATCACTGAGCCAGTTACTTACCCACATACAGACGTTTTCTCCCAGTCCGAGCATTCTCATTTTATATACTAACCTTTTATGTGGTACAGTGTCAAATGCTTTGTAGAAGTCCAGATATACGACATTCATTGATTCACCGCTGTCAAGTCTAGAACTTACCTCCTCATAGAAACTGATTAAATTAGTTTGGCATGACCGATCCCTCATGAAGCCATGCTGATATGGCGTTATTTGCTTATTTCCGTTGAGATGCTCTAAGATAGCATCTCTCAGAAAACGTTCAAACAGTTTACCCACAACAGATGTTAAACTTACCGACCTATAGTTTCCAGGCTCTTTTTTTGGACCCTTTTTGAATATTGGCACCACATTTGCTATGCCCCAATCTTATGGGACATTCCCTGTCAGTATAGAGTCCGCAAATATCAGAAATAAGGGTCTGGCTATGACATTACTTAATTCCCTCAGGATATGGGGGTGTATGCCATCAGTTCCTGGTGATTTGTCTATTTTAATATTTTTAAGTCGCTGTTGTACTTCTTCCTAGGTCAGACAGCACACTTTTAATGGGCAATTTATTTTTATATTCAGCATTTCATCTGACAGTTTATTTAACAGCTTTGCTTTCTCCTCGTCGCTCTCTGCGACTCCCCCCTCATTACTCTTTAAAGGGCCGACACCTTCAGATTTATACTTTTTAACATTTATATAATTGAAGAACATTTTAGGGTTAGTTTTACTCTCTTTGGCAATTAATCTCTCGGTCTCTAGTTTAGCCGCTTTTATTTGTTTTTTACATGTTCTATTTTTTTCCTTATAGTTTTTCAGTGCTTCTGTGCTACCCTCCTGTTTTAGTAATTTATTGCTTTCTTTACAGTCCTCTTTATCCACATTGGTTTCTTTTTGTTCCTTAACCTTTTATTCCCATACGGTATGTACCTCTGACAATGAGATTTTAGGATGCTTTTAAAGATATCCCATTTTGTGGCTGTATTTTTATTTTTGAGTACTTTGTCCCAGTTAGTTAGGCCTATGGCCTCTCTTAGTTGGCTAAATTTAGCTTTTTTGAAGTTTGGTATTTTTGTTCCTCCCTGTAGAAACGCTCTTTTGAATGATAATTGGAAGGTTATTACTTTATCTTCACTATTTCCCAGGTGTCCCTGACCTGCACGTCTGTTGTTCTGTCAGGCCTATTGGTTAATACTAAGTCCAGTATGGCCATCCCTCTAGTCGGGTTCTGAACCAGTTGGGAGAGGTAATTGTCTTTGGTTATTGCCAAGAACCTGTTTCCTTTATGGGATGTACAGCTTTCAGTTTCCCAGTCTATATCTGGGTAGTTGAAGTCCCCCATAATAACCACCTCATTATGATTTGCCGCCTCGTCTATCTCTTTTAGTAGTAGATTTTCTGTGGTTTATAGTAAACTCCTATTAGTAATTTATTGTTGTTTTTAGCGCCATGTATCTCTACCCACACTGACTCCACATGTTCATGTCCCTCACTTATATCTTTGCGGAGTGTGGGCTTTAGACAGGACTTTACATAAAGGCAGACCCCTCCCCCTCTCCGGTTTTGACGATTCTTTCTAAACAGGCTGTAACCTTGTACATCAACTGCTCCCAGTCATAGCTATCATCCAGCCATGTCTCAGTTATTCCCACTATGTCATAGTCCTCCTCACACATCACTAATTCCAGCTCCCCAGTTTTATTAGTCAGGCTTCTGACATTAGTATACATACATTTCAGAGGTTTATGTATATTTTTTACCATACACCTTTCCTTTATCACTCTTATTCCTCATTCACTACTAGGCTGAAATTTGCTTTCCACGTGAACTCTTACCAATGGTCTGTGAAAATCTGAATTTGGATGCCATCCGTGTTGTATCAATGGTTTTCACTGACCCATAGACTGCAATAGGTTTGGTCTGCATCACGGACCAAATTAGTGCATGCCTCCATGTTTTTTCCACTGACCCACTAAAATCACTGATATGTAAACACACACATTACACCGACTGCACACATCCATGATTCACTGACGTCTGAATAGGGCCCTATTCAGTTCTAATGATTACACAAAGAGATATTCTGCCAATAAGGGCCGTGTGAATGCTGACATTTCCTTTCACTTCAATAGAAACGTCCTATCCTTGTCTGCTAAACAGACAATAATAAGACATGTTTACCTTTGTTCTCTATTTTTGCGTGGCCACGGAACAGACGCGCGGATCCTGACAGCATACGTTGTGCTGTCCGCTTCTTTTGCGGCCCCATTGAAATGAATAGGTCTGTAACCGATCTGCAAAAAAGAGTTCATAATGTGAACAGGGGGATATGCAAGAAGTGGATTATGCCAACATGTCACCACTTCTAATCAGCTGTGAAGCTGTAGGTCGCACAAGGCAGTTGTTTTAAGCCCAAATCTCACCACTCCATCTGCGGTGCCCCTCCTTAATACTCCAAACAGCAGTGTACTCAGCCCACACTGTGCGGCACGCAACAACCTCAAAGATCCCTCTGCTAGGCTCAGCTTTGTCCTTACAGAAGGCAAACTGGGCTGAAGTTCACTCTCTGTGTTACTGCATGTGAATGATGGAGTACAGAGAAAGGAAAACATGCGTGGGGCTCGGAATTCGCGGGGCTCAAGTTATCAGGATTCACCTTTATTTATTGTTAGATTTACAAACATAGATAAAGCGCAGTAGTCTTTCCAGGTTAAAGCAAGGCCATGGTAAAAAAAATGAACTTAACCCCTTAGTTGATATCCAGGTCTGTACTGAGTCCATTTGGTGACACCGTGCTAATAAATATATTCTGTTTCTTTTTATCACAGTATGTTAATGAAATTAACTCCTCTCTGCGACTCCCCCCTCATTACTCTTTAAAGGGCCGACACCTTCAGATTTATACTTTTTAACATTTATATAATTGAAGAACATTTTAGGGTTAGTTTTACTCTCTTTGGCAATTAATCTCTCGGCAATTAATCTCTCTGTTGGACCACCTTTAGCTTTGATTACGGCACTTATTCGCTGTGGCATTGTTTTCATAAGCTTCTGCAATGTCACAAGATTTATTTCCATCCAGCGTTGCATTCATTTTTCACCAAGATCTTGCATTGATGATGGTAGAGTCCCACTGCTGCGCTAAGCCTTCTCCAGCACATCCCAAATATTCTCAATGGGGTTAAGGTGGCCAATCCATGTGTGAAAATGATGTCTCATGCTCCCTGAACCACTCTCTCACAATTTGAGCCTGATTAATCCTGGCATTGTCATCTTGGAATATGCCCGTGCCATCAGGGAAGAAAAAATTCATTGATGGAATAACCTGGTCATTCAGTATGTTCAGGTAGTCAGCTGACCTCATTCTTGGAGCACATACTGTTGCTGAACCTAGACCTGACCAACTGCAGCCACCCCAGATCATAGCACTGCTCCCACAGGCTTGTACAGTAGGTACTAGGCATGATGGGTGCATCACTTCATCTGCCTCTCTTCTTACCCTGATGCACCCATAACTCTGGAACGGGGTAAATCTGGACTCATCAGACCACATGACCTTCTTCCATTGCTCCAGAGTCCAATCTTTATGTTCCCTAGCAAATTGAAGCCTATTTTTCATTTTTTTCTCGCTGATTAGTGGTTTTCTTACGGCTACACAGCTGTTCAGTCGCAATCCCTTGAGTTCCCTTCGCATTGTGCCTGTGGAAATGCTCTTACTTTCACTATTAAACATAGCCCTGAGTTCTACTGTTGTTTTTCTTCGATTTGATTTCACCAAATGTTTAAGTGATCGCCTATCACGATCATTCAGGATTTTTTTCCCGCCACATTTCTTCCTCGAATACGATGGGTCCCCACTATCCTTCCAGTTTTTAATAATGCGTTGGACAGTTCTTAACCCAATTTTAGTCATTTCTGCAATCTCCTTAGATGTTTACTCTGCTTAATGCATGCCAATGATTTGACCCTTCTCAAACAGACTAACATCTTTTTCACGATCACGAGATGTGTCATTCAACATGGTTGTTTAACCGCCTCCCGACCGCCTAACGCAGGGATGCGTCCTGCGGGCGGCCGGGTTATTCCTCCTTGACGCGTTGGCGCATCATCTCGCAAGAGGCGAGATTTTGCGTGAATGCGCGCATGCGCATGCGTTCACAGCGACGCGCAGCTAAGAAGTTGATCTACAGCCTGCCAGCAGCGATCATTCGCTGGCAGGCTGTAGATGCGATTTTTTTAACCCCAAAAAGGTATATTAGATGCTGTTTTGTTAACAGCGTCTAATATACCTGCTACCTGGTCCTCTGGTGGTCCCTTTTGCTTGGATCGACCACCAGAGGACACAGGCAGCTCTGTAAGTAGCACCAATCACCACACTACACTACACCCCCCCTGTCACTTATTAACCCCTGATCACCCCATATAGACTCCCTGATCACCTCCCTGTCATTGATCACCCCCCTGTAAGGCTCCATTCAGACGTCCGTATGTGTTTTGCGGATCCGGATCCGCAAAACACGGACACCGACAATGTGCTTTCCGCATTTTGCAGATCCGCACATTGCCAGAACTATATAGAAAATGCCTTTTCTTGTCCGGAATTGCGGACAAGAATAGGACATGTTCTATAGACTCTACAAAAAACGCAGAATGACAGAATTATTTTTTTCTGATCACTGCAAAAACACCGTAAAATCGCTGCGACAAGTTAGCAGAAATTGTTTCTTTGTTTTTTTTTTTTTTTTTTCTTACAAAGTCTTATATTCCACTAACTTGTGATAAAAAATAAAATCTTACATGAACTCACCATACCCCTCACGGAATCCAAATGTGTAAAAATGCCCTGTGAAATCCTAAAGCTACTCATTGGAATTTGGGACCCTTTGCACATCTTGGCTGCAAAAAAGTGTCACACATGTGGTATTGCCGTACTCAGGAGAAGTAGGGCAATGTGGTTTGGGGTGTATTTTTACATATACCCATGCTGGGTGAGAGAAATATTTCAGTAAATTGACAACTTTGTATAATTTTTTTTAAAAAGTTGTCATTTACAGAGATATTTCTCACACACAGTATGGGTATATGTAAAAATACACCCCAAAACACATTGCCCTACTTCTCCTGAGTATGGCGATACCACATGTGTGACACTTTTTTGCAGACTAGGTGCGCAAAGGGGCCCAAATTCCAATGAGTACCTTTTAGGAGAGCATTTTTATTCCAGACTTCTTCTAATGCTTTAGGGCCCCTAAAATGCCAGGGCAGTATAAATACCCCACATGTGACCCCATTTTGGAAAGAAAACACCCCAAGGTATTCCGTGAGGGGCATGGCGAGTTCATGTAAAATATAATTTTTTGTCACAAGTTAGTGGAATATGAGACTTTGTGAGAAAAAAATAATAATAATTTTCCGCTAACTTGTGACAAAAAATAAACTTCCATGAACTCACTATGCCCCTCACATAATACCTTGGGGTTTCTTCTTTCCAAAATGGGGTCACTTGTGGGGTATTTATACTGCCCTGGCATTTTAGGGTCCCTAAAGCGTGAGAAGTAGTTTGGAATCCAAATGCCTAAAAATGCCCTCCTAAAATGTACATTTGGATTCCAGACTTCTCACGCTCTAGGGCCCTCTTAAATGCCAGGGCAGTATAAATACCCCACATGTGACCCCATTTTGGAAAGAAGACACCCCAAGGTATTCCGTGAGGGGCATGGCGAGTTCATGTAAAATTTTATTTTTTGTCACAAGTTAGTGGAATATGAGACTTTGTAAGGAAAAAAAATATCTAAAATAAATAAAATAAAAATTTTACGCTAACGTGTGCCCAAAAAATATATATTCTAGGAACTTGCCATGCCCCTCATGGAATACCTTTGGGTGTTTTCTTTCCAAAATGGGGTCACTTGTGGGGTATTTATACTGTCCTGCCATTTTAGGGGCCCTAAAGTGTGAGAAGTAGTTTGGAATCCAAATGCGTAAAAAATGCCCTGTGAAATCCTAAAGATACTCATTGGAATTTGGGCCCCTTTGTGCACCTAGGCTGCAAAAAAGTGTCACAGATGTGGTATCGCCGTACTCAGGAGAAGTAGGGCAATGTGGTTTGGGGTGTATTTTTACATATACCCATGCTGGGTGAGAGAAATATCTCTGTAAAATGACAGCTTTGTATAATAAAATGGGAAAAGTTGTCTTTTACAGAGATATTTATCTCACCCAGCATGGGTATATGTAAAAATACACCCTAAAACACATTGCCCTACTTCTTCTGAGTACGGCGATACCACATGTGTGACACTTTTTTGCAACCTAGGTGCGCAAAGGGGCCCAAATTCCAATGAGTACTTTTAGGATTTCACAGGGCATTTATTAAGCATTTGGATTCCAAACTATTTCTTACGCTTTAGGGCCCCTAAAATGCAAGGGCAGTATAAATACCCCACATGAGACCCCATTTTGGAAAGAAGTCACCCCAAGGTATTCCGTGAGGGGTATGGTGAGTTCATGTAAAATTTTATTTTTTGTCACCAGTTAGTGGAATATGAGACTTTGTAAGAAAAATAAAAATCTTTTTCCGCTAACTTGTGACAAAAAATAAAAACTTCCATGAACTCACTATGCCCATCAGCAAATACCTTAGGGTGTCTACTTTCCGAAATGGGGTCATTTGTGGGGTGTTTCTACTGTCTGGGCATTGTAGAACCTCAGGAAACATGACAGGTGCTCAGAAAGTCAAAGTGCGTAAATTAATTTTTTTGCACCATAGTTTGTAAACGCTAAAACTTTTACCCAAACCAATAAATATACACTTATTGCATTTTTTTTTATCAAAGACATGTAGAACAATAAATTTAAAGAAAAATTTATATAGAAATGTAGTTTTATTTGAAAAAATTTACAACAGAAAGTGAAAAATTTCATTTTTTGCAAAAATTGGGGTCAATTTCGATTAATATAAAAAAAAAGTAAAAATGTCAGCAGCAATGAAATACCACCAAATGAAAACTCTATTAGTGAGAATAAAAGGAGGTAAAATTCATTTGAGTGGTAAGTTGTATGACCGAGCAATAAACCGTGAAAGTAGTGTAGTGCAGAATTGTAAAAAGTGGTCTGGTCATTAAGGGGGTTTAAGCTAGGGGGGCTGAGGTGGTTAAGAAATGAGAAGCAACTCATTGCACCACTTGGGGTTAAATAACTTATTGCCAGCTGAAAGATAATCACCCATGCAGTAATTATCCAATAGGAGGCTCATAACTATTTGCTTAGTTAAATCCAGGTGGCGACTTTTTTTTGGGACAGGCATATTGGATATATAGATATATATATGTACCGTATACAGAGATGTAGATGAGTAAATATATTTCTTTATATATATATATATATATATATATATATCTACAGTGCCTTGCAAAAGTATTCACCCCCTTGGCTTTTTTCTTATTTTGGTGCCTCACTTTATCTACATATGTATATAGAGAACCTACAAAAGTTTGAGTAATCATTCCCTGGTTGGGGTATATATTGTTTTTTTTTATGTATATAGAGGTATAGATCAGTAAATACATATCTCTATATACATATATGTCTGATTTTGGCTTCCAAAACCACATCAGGAAAACTGACTGTGTGGCCGTACCCTTACAGTGCCTGGAATGTGGATTTTAATAGAATTCTGGACACTTGACTGTCATGAAGTTGGAAAGTGAGGTCCTGCATGACGGAGACTCTCTAGCCATTTGTGGTATATGCCTTTAGTCTAACCAGAATACTAGTACTATTGGCTATATGGATGTCATAGAGGAGAATCTCCCTCATTCTGGACACCCCACTATGAGTTAGAGCAGAGAGCTGCTCTAGCTCTGGAGGCCCTTACATGGATGCAGTGACGTTCCGGGGAGGGGGGGGGGGTTGCCTTCCGCCCTGGGTGCCGGCTCTCACGGGGGTGCCAGCAGACCCAGAAGCAATGAGCGCATGAGCGCTTCCTTCAATACAGATGGAAGTGCTCATTGCTGAAGCGCTGACACCCACATACTCTGGCGGGGCAGGGAAGCGGAGCACATAGTTCCCTGCCCCGCCGCCGATCACCGCCATAGGCCTCAGGCCTAGTAGACCTAAAGCCTATGCGGTAGTGAAATCCCAGGGCAGGCGCGCTGTGCCAGGACTCAGCAGCACAGTGCCGGGACTCTGCGAGCAAGCGCATGTAAGTATTTAGCTTTTAGATTTTTTGTGTGTGCCAACTTTGGGGGACCTGAGGGGGCCAGGGTGCACACAGGACAGAGGACGTGTGGGGGGAAAATATGGTCAGATATTGTGTGGGGCCAAATTTTTTTATTTTATGTGCCAACTTTGGTGGACATGAGGGGGGTGCACACAGCAGGACGTGGGGGGGGGGGGGGGGAAATGGTGGGATACTGTGTGGCACAGTGGGCGGGCAAATTATTATGGGAGGGATTACTATGTGGGGGGAAAATTACTATATGGGCAATGTGGGGGACACTACTGTGTGGGGGACACTACTGTGTGGGGGCAGTGTAGGGGACACTACTGTTTGGGGGACACTACTGTATAGGGCAGTGTGGGGGACACTACTGTGTGGGGGCAGCGTGGGGGACACTACTGTGTGGGGGCAGTGTGGGGGGACACTACTGTGTGGGGGCAGCGTGGGGGACACTACTGTGTGAGGGCAGTGTGGGGAAAATTATTGTGTAGGGGCAGCAGGGGGGCCTTTCTATTGGGGAGGCACTGTAGGGGTCATTCTATTATTTCTGGGGACACTATACAGGCATTATTACCTGGAGCTCAATATAGGGTGTTATTATTACTGGGGGCTCTCTAGGGGATATTCTAACTGCTGTAGACACTATAGGGAAATTGGGGGTAATTTATAAAACTAGTGTAAAGTAGAACTGGCTTAGTTGCCCATAGCAACCAATCAAATTCCACCTTTCATATTTGAAAGCTCTTTTGGAAATCCAGTTCTACTTTACACTAATTTGATAAATTACCCCAATTATGTCTATTAGGGTCACTATTTTTCCAGCAGTATAGTACCTGGGACATTGGGGGGCACAACGGGCACAGTATTGTGGATGGCAGCAGGATGACACTGTGGGAACACTAGAATGGGGGGGGGGTTGATGGAGAAATTGAGAAATTGAACGTGTCTGTGTTACAAACTCTGTAGAGACGAGATGCGGCTGAAAGAATTTCTCATGGCGGTCTAACGGAGGAGAAGAGGAAAGAGAAGGTCTACATGACAGGAGATGTCCCTGGATGTAAAAGGTATGTGGTCAAGTATTGGGGGGGGGGATGTCAGAGACCTGCCCCGGGTGCCAAACACCCTGGGAACACCACTGCATGGATGGACATTTCTTGTAAAGTCGTCATGTAATACTACAATTTTTCCAGCAGTGGCTGCTGATCATTGGGCTTACTAGTAGTTACTACAGTATGGAATGGGGGGTTACATTTCATACTAGGTATTCTCTGAAATGCTCCAGTTGTTTGTAACAAGGGAACATGTCAGGATTTCATGGTGTCCGAGGCTCTGGCAGCAGGAATCCTCCTTACAAGTTCCCTTTAAAGAGGACTCGTCCCCTCTTCTGACATGTCAGTTGTAGTAACTACTTACATTCCCCATGTAACAACAATTCTGAAGCATCTATTCTTATGGCTCTATGTTGTGCCATTCCTGTATTATTTCTACTAGAAGTTATAAATCAATTGCTAGCAGCTTTCAGTAAGGGTACAGAGGGGTGTTACCAGTTGGAGGTGTGTCCCTGTACAGTCTGACAACAGCAGCACTGATTGGATAGAGCCAGACACACCTGCTGATGGTAACACCCAGCAATACCTTTACTGCAGACTGCTGGCGATTTATTTGTAAACTTCTAGCAGGAATATTACAGTACTGGCATAATATAGCGTAATAAGAATAGATGTTCCAGAATTGTTATTACATAGGGAATGCAAGTAGTTACTAAAACTGACATGTTAGGAGAGGTGACAGGTCCCTCTGTCCTGTACTGCTACTAGGGTCCATTCACACGTCCGTAGAATGTGTCCATTCCACAATTATCCGGAACGGGTGCGGACCCATTCATTCTGTATGGGGCAGGAATCGATGCGGACAGCACACAGTGTGCTGTCCGCATCTGCATTTCCAGAGCGCGGCCCCGGACTTCCGGTCCGCGGCTCCGGAAAAAAATAGAACATGTCCTATTCTGGTGCGCAATTGCGGACAAGAATAGGCAGTTCTATGGGGGTGCCGGCCGGGTGTATTGCGGATCCGCAATACGCTACGGATGTGTGAATAGGCCGTTATATGCAGGGTTTATGATGCATGTCGGCATTGTCCCTGTTTTCTGACGGTGACCCTGGAGCTTCACGCACATTTCACATGTTCACTAACGAGCATGCTGTTAATGCCATTTAAAGGTACCACTTACTGTGTCATCTTACTCATCATGCACAGATGGATCAGAGAACATTTGCCTCTCTGTGCCTAGGTTTTGTTTTTTTCGGAGTCGTCTCAGCAGGGCTGTCAAAACACGTAGTCGTCACCAGATGGGAGTGCTATGACGAGAAAACATTGACTCAACTCAAAACAGTCATATTTAATACATACTTTCAGTCAGCAGTGATTAAGCCAATACCTGAGGTAAAGCAATGTGGCGCATAGCTCTGCAGAATTATTTGGTCGGATACTTCTTGTCAGTGATCACCGCCATATGATAATATTCCTTTACAATCTGGAGACACTGTAATAACACTATGCTCATCATAAAATATTGTCATGTTTCTGTAGTGTCCCACTAGGTATGGGTGGGCACTACACAAGGGTCAATTGGTGTGCGTGTTACTCCTACTCACAAGGAACAGAAATGTCATATTTAATTCTGCATTTAATGTATGTTTTAATGTGTTGTTATATGCAATGTACCCCTGTCTAATGCAGCAGCAGGCCTAGTTGGGTGTAGTTAGACATCCCAGACACTAGAGGGAGATAGGGAGCCCCTAGTATAAATGTCCAGGCCCAGACAGGGGGAGGGTGTGCAGAGTCAGGAGTCTGAGAAGACACAGGTTAAGAAGCCTGCTCCTGACATGCAGCTGGATAGCCCTGGCTGCTAGTGATGTCCAGGAGGCTGTTGAGAAGCTCCAGCCTGCCTGAAGAACAAGAGAGCCTAAGTTAGCTCTGAAGAGATACCCCAGTTGCAGGATCCAACCTCCTGGGAGAAACCAACAGTTACCCACCTGATAGGAGGAGGCGTCCCAGGGTAAGCCAAGTGCCCCTGATAGGCAGAGGAACCTAGGAACCATTGCAAGCAGTATAATACCTGAGGAAGGAAGTAACCAAGGATATAAGCCACCCTTTTAGGCATCCGGGCCTTGGGAATTATTAAGCCAGAGTAGGAGTTCTAGAAAGGACAGTGTAAAAGTACAACCTGCTGCTGAGTGCTTGTGGAATTTACCCTCAGTGTAACTTGCATGACTATTGCCTGCCATACTTGTGAATAAGCCCCTTTTTTGTGGAACTGTAATAATCTAAAGACTGTACTACTCCCTGCTGTACAAAGTTGGATTGTCCAGTAAAGTTTACGTTTGGTTCACTGCATACTTGTGTACCTTCATCTTTCCAACCACCAACCGGTGTGCCGCCAGCCAAAGGCACTGGCGTCACGAATACCACAGGGACCTTGCCCCAGGCACACAAAATACCTGTAACATCCAGGGCACCTCAACTACCATCAGGCCTGGTCCCTATCTACAGAGCGTGCCCCAGAGGAACTGTGTCTACCTCTCCTTCACTGCCACGCGCCTGCCCAGGGTTCTTCAAATATAATGAGTACCCTCGATTGCCCATAACTGTGACCTCACTTCGTCATACCCTGCAGGTCTGGCGTGTTGCATTTCTTTACCTTAAAGGGAACCAAGATTTTGGGTATAGAGCTGAGGACATGGGTTGCTAGATGGCCGCTAGCACATCCGCAATACCCACTCCCCATAGCTCTATGTGCTTTTATTGAGTAAAAAAAACTATTTGATACATATGCAAATTAACATAAAAGAGTGATATCTTACTTGTGTGACCGGAGAAGAGTCATATTTTCAAGCTCTGACTCCTCTCAGGTTAATTTGCATATGTATCAAATCGTTTTTTTACACTATAAAAGCACACAGAGCTATGGGGACTGGGTATTGCGGATGTGCTAGTGGCCATCTAGCAACCCATCTTTTCAATTAAATAGGCCACAGCACTCTTTTCAATAAAAGGCAAGGGTGGGTGCGCGTCCGGGTTGTGTTCTGTAGCTCCACCTCAAGAACTGTAGATGTCACACAAATATTTACACAGCACTCCTTGATGATGATAAATAGTGATTTTATTTCATTTCATATTATTTCAGCCGGAGTTAGTGGTATATCAGTTGCGTGCAACGTTTCGGGCTAACATTCGCCCTTCATCAGGCACTCTGAGGACTACGGTGTGTGTACAGCCGGTGCCTGATGAAGGGCGAATGTTAGCCCGAAACGTTGCACGCAACTGATATACCACTAACTCCGGCTGAAATAATATGAAATGAAATAAAATCACTATTTATCATCATCAAGGAGTGCTGTCTAAATATTTGTGTGACATCTAGCAGCCCATGTCCTCAGCTCTATACCCAAAATCCCGGTGACAGGTTCCCTTTAAAGGGATTTTTGGAGTGAAGGTAAGCTGTAATTTTGTAATGTATTTTTTTTATCTTTATTGCTCCTATCTCCTGTTCTGGGCTGTGGTCACATGACCATGATGGACAGAAGCTTGCAGTAGGGGTAAAGAGGGGTGTTACCAGTTGGAGGTGTGTCCCTGCACAGTCTGACAACAGCAGCACTGATTGGACAGAGCCAGCCAGCTCTTTCCTATTTCCTGTGATGTTGTATCCATGGGCGTGTCAAAGCATCAACACGGGCAGTGATGGGGGAGTGTCTGTCTCTAGTTGGGTGGGAGGAGCCATAAACTAGCTGGGCGTTGTTAGGGGCGGTGCTGGAATTGTAGTGGAGAATGGAGAAGTGCATCATGGGTTTGGTTGGAAACAGGAACAGGAAGTGCTACATACAGGATTAAACGAAACCAGACAGATTTGTGCTCATGGTGGAAATGGGTCAGACAAGTCCAAACTGAAAAAAAGAATGATGTACATGAAGAAAGCTACTTCATGAGTATATCTGATAGAAATCATAGTATATTAATACTGGAAAATGCCTTTAAAGGGGTTATCCAAGACTACAAAATGCCGGGCCCCTCGCAATGAATATACTTACCTGGCTCCCCGCTCCCTGCGTGGCTCCTGGTCACTACACCGCCACTGCTGCTTCTTCCAATGCACGGATGAAAACCTCCGGTGTCGGGGGGGAGCAGCCAATGGCAGGCGGTGACGGGGACAAGCCTCCCTAGCGTCACCTGCGATGCTAGGGAGCCATTGGCTGCTCCCCCCGACACCACATGTTTTAATTTGTGCACGGGGAGAAGCAGCAGGAGCGGCGCAGCGAGCCAGGTAAGTATATTCATTGTGAGGGGCCCAGCATATAGGGGGGCATTTTATAGACTTGGATAACCCCTTTAACCCTTTGGGGGTAGAGACCTATTTTAATTTTTGTATTTTGGAAGTTCCAATAACCATAACTTTTTTTTTTCAGTTCACATAGCTATAAGAGGGCTCTTTTTGTGGGACACATGGTTTGGGGGATTTCGACATCATAGCGTTCACTTTGCGCTAAAAATGACCTGACGTCCTTATTATGCGGCTCAATACGAATGCAGCCACACCAATCTTGTTATAGGTTTTTTTATTTGCATTGACATATTCTGACAGCGATAACTTTTTTATATTTCGGTCTACAGAGCTTTATGAGGACTTTTTGGTGACTGTTATTAAATTTTTTGGGAGGGACAAGATGACAAAAAATGGTGAATCGCGTTTTTCCTTTTTTTCCCCATTACAGCATTCACCGTACATTAATTTTTTTAAATATTTTAATAGTTTAGACATGGCAATACCTAATATGTTTTTTTTTTATTGTGTATATATTTTTATATGTAAAATTCAATATAGTGGTGTTTCTTTTTATATATATTATTTTCATTTTTATTTCACTTTCTTCTTTATAACTATTGACCCTTTAGGGCACGGGTGTCAAACACAAGGCCCGCGGCCCGCCAGACCTCGTCATGTGGCCCGCGTAGCCGCCGCTGGCCGCCAGCCTTCACCTTTTATTATCACTTCCTGCAGGCGGCCCCTGCAGGAAGTGATAATAAATCGCATAATGAGCGGCAGGGCTTTTTTTCTGGCGGAACGCACTGGAACGGCGTTCCGCCACCTTTTGACATCGCAGCCTGCCATGCTCCAGCATCGCAGGCTGCGATGTATCAGCGGGGAGGGACTGGGAGGAGGAGCTGGGGGCCGGTGTGTTCACTGTGCTCCGGCCCCCAGCTCCAGTAGTTATAAAATGTGTACAATTAATAAGGATTCTATTTATGAGGCCCCCTCTGCAGTAGAACATTCAATACAGCCACATCCTACTCACAGGGCTGTTATCTTAATGCTGGCCGGCCGGGCAGACGAGCGGCAGCGTCACGACTGACGTCATGTGCCCGGCCTACTTTCTGAATGAAGGAGGCGGCGCAGGCATGTGACGTCAGTCGTGACGCTGCCGCTCGTCTGCCCGGCCGGCCAGCATTAAGATAACAGCCCTGTGAGTAGGATGTGGCTATATTGAATGTTCTACTGCAGAGGGGGCCTCATGAATAGAATCCTTATTAATTGTACACATTTTATAACTAGTCTGTACTGGAGCTGCAATGGGGGGGGGGGGGTCTGTGGATGGCACTGTTATGGGGTGGGTGGGGGTCTGTGGATGGCACTGTTATGGGGTGGGGGGTCTGTGGATGGCACTGTTATGGGGTGGGGGGTCTGTGGATGGCACTGTTATGAGGTGGGGGGGGTCTGTGGATGGCACTGTTATGGGGTGGGGGATCTGTGGATGGCACTGTTATGGGGTGGGGGGGTCTGTGGATGGCACTGTTTTGGGGTGGGGGGTCTGTGGATGGCACTGTTTTGGGGTGGGGGTCTGTGGATGGCACTGTTATGGGGTGGGGGATCTGTGGATGGCACTGTTATGGGGTGGGGGATCTGTGGATGGCACTGTTATGGGGTGGGGGGGGGGTCTGTGGATGGCACTGTTATGGGGTGGGGGGGGTCTGTGGATGGCACTGTTATGGGGTGGGGGGGTCTGTGGATGGCACTGTTATGGGGTGGGGGGGTCTGTGGATGGCACTGTTATGGGGTGGGGGGGGGGGTCTGTGGATGGCACTGTTATAGGATGGGGGGGGTCTGTGGATGGCACTGTTATAGGATGGGGGATCTGTGGATGCCATCCCCAGATCCCCCATTAACAGTGCCATCCCCATCTGGGGGGTTTCTTTGCTGGGCTGGACTTTTATAGCCCCCCCAAATTTTACTTGCATCCCTGTTCTCTAAAGGGGCGGTTTTAGGGGGCGGTCCCAGGGGTGGGCAGATCCCCCATAAGTGTCACCCACAGATTCCCCATAAGTGTCACCCACAGATCCCCCATAAGTCCGATACAACCGTCCCTTTGAGGATGACCAAACTGCTGATGCGGCCCCCGATGAATTTGAGTTTGACACCCCTGCTTTAGGGGGATAGGTCATCAGTTAAATAATCCCAGAAAACCCCTTTAATCTGTTACTATGACATATCAAAAGTTTTATGAAAGTACAGGTACACTTTGATGCTCTATGTGTACAGGTACACTTTCAGTTTGTTGGGATTTACTGGGCTGTCTATGGGTACAGTAAGGGATCGGATTCAGCTATAGATGTGGTGTTATAGCCGCATGAAAGGGAAGAGACTTCAGGCCTCTTTCCCTTGGACGCTGTGTAGCATGCAGGTTCAGGAGAGCAATAACAAGGCTTGTGCTGACCGTAGCACTTCAGCTGTTTTTGTTGCTGACTGAACTTTCTGAACCCTGCATGTTCATTTTATGTTCCTGATAGAAATCAGAGACACCAGTTCCAGGAATAATATTTGTCGAACATTTCTCCTTTTGCCCATGGCTTCTCTCCGTCTGGAGAACGTCCTCTTTGTTTAGCTGTTCTCTACATCAAAACATTGCATTTACCAGAGGACGCGCTATCCTCCTTATCTAGGCATATGTAACCTGTACACTGCTGTCCTACATACCTCGCCTCCTCATTCTGAGTCTCGCCTCTCAGTAGGTGCGGCACTGACTGAACTCCATGTATTGCCTCCGCAGTTAAACCTCTTAACTTTTGCCCTTTTTGTCAAATTTCCTCTTGCTCATGTAGTACAAACATATTCCACAGCAATGTACACTGAGTGTAATCACTTGCATGCAGGGGTGGATTGGCCATAGACATTACAGGGAAATTTCCCGGTGGGCCGATGCCTATGGGGCCACCCAAGCCCGCCTCTATGCCGCTGGGTACATAATGAGCTCTCAGGGATAATTAAAGCTGTGAGAATCAGGTACTCATATACATGGCCAGCTATCGCATATGCCCTCCTGAATTCAACTGCTGTGGCTGCATCTCACTTCCTGAGCCTGCTCCATATTATAATCAGAAACTGGAGGAGGACAGAAGATGGTAGCTATTGATGGCCACCACATAGGGGCTGCTTATTGGCAATATAGTGTGCTACACTGTGGTATATGGTTCTCATGAGACCAGGGGCGTGCATAGAAATCATTGGGCCCCATAGCGAGAATTTGAATTGGGCCCCCATGCCCTGTTCTTAGCTAGTGATGAGCGACAGGTGCCATATTCGATTTCGACGAAATTTGCGAATATTCGATAGATTATTAGTTTTATATTCGTCGAAATCGAATATTCATCATTATTCTAGTTATCGCGATTAATATGAGATTTAAATAATCGCGTATTGCGATTTTAACTTAAAGGCTACTCTCCTATTGAAATAGCAATGCGATTAATTCAAGTTCTAATAATCGAATTGCGATTTCAACTTAGCACTGCTATATTCCATATTTGTTAATTCTAGCCTAATATGGAATATAGCAGTGCTAAGTTGAAATCGCCATGCGATTACTTCGAGTTATATTAATCGCATTGCGATTTCAACTTGGACCTGGTTTACTATGGTTGGCTTGGTAGAATTAGCGAATATGACGAATGTATTCGTCATATTCCACAAAACGAAGATAACAAATGTATTCGTCATATTCCACAAAACGAAGATAACCAAGTATTCTCCATCTTCGTTTTTGCTACCTATTCATCAACTTCGCTAATTCTAGCAATCATATAGGAAAGTTTACTATAGAGACAGCTAAGTTTAATTCTCTATGCGATTATATTACTTTGCTTTTATTTTTATAAATAGAATAATTATAATAATTATCAGGTATTATAATTATTCTATTCATTTAAAAAAAAAGCTAAGTAATATAACCGCATAGCGAATTAAACTTAGCTGTCTCTATAGTAAACTTTCCTATATGATTGCTAGAATTAGCGAAGTTGATGAATAGGTAGCTAAAACAAAGATGGAGAATACTTGGTTATCTTCGTTTTGTGGAATATGACGAATACATTCGTCATATTCGCTAATTCTACCAAGCCAACCATAGTTAAAACCAGGTCCAAGTTGAAATCGCAATGCGATTAATATAACTCGAAGTAATCGCATGGCGATTTCAACTTAGCACTGCTATATTCAATATTAGGCTAGAATTAACGAATATGGAATATAGCAGTGTTAAGTTGAAATCGCAATTCGATTATTATAACTTGAATTAATCGAATTACGATTTCAACGTAATTCTCAAATCCGACAGTACATTCTAGTATATGGAGACGTTCCCATGGTGATGGGGACACTCCATGAGCACGGAAGTCGGCACAAGCGGCAACGGGCACTGACTGGAGCCAGGAATCCTAAGGACAGGTAAGAACAACTTTAGGGAAGTGGGAAAGAAAAAAAAAAACTGAAAAAAAAAAAAAAAAGAATATTCGAAATATCGAATTTATAGCACTATATTCGAAATATTCGCGAATTAGCGAAGTGCCGATATTCGCAAAAAAAATTCGATATTCGAATATTCGCGCTCAACACTATTCTTAGCATCTCTAACTGCACACACCTGGCTCACCTACTTGCGCTGGAACTTGTACTAGTGTTGGTCGAGCACCAAAGTGCTTGGGTGCTCGAGTAGAACACCTCGGGATGCTCAGGTGCTCTACCGAGCACCCGAGCACAATGGAAGTCAATGGGAGAACCCGAGCATTTTAAACAGTGTGAGCATTTGCTCTGGTAGACAGGCTTGCGGACGCAGTACAGAGGCAATGACAACGTCTTTAACTTAAACAGTGCAGTGTTTTATTCACCCATAAGTAAAGTGACAACAAAAAGGCAGTTTCAATGAAAAACTGTCACCTTGAGTCTGGTGTTTGTTCACACCAGGCTGCAGCACATAAGTCCTTGGTTGAAGCAGACGTCCACGTGCTTTTCCCCAAACAATATAGCAGGCCTTAGTCCCGGCCCAAACTCTCAGGCTCCAACACCCAGACTGACAAAGCTCCAGTATCAGATGGAGGATAATCCACCCAGCTGAGACTGCTGGCTGGGTTTTTATCCCAAAACAAAACCCGGCCTGGAACGTGGGGAACAGCCACCCACCCAGTACTTTGGCTGCTCCCAGTAAGAGCCAGCCCGGATCGGCTTTACAGCCACACTAAATAATAAATAGTGTCAATCAGCACTAGCTGGCGCTGACACTTAAAATTACCGGCTCTTACCTCACCGAGGCCAGGAACTTCGGTGACACATATCTTCCGTCAATGACGGCCCCTTGCGCTTTACTACACCAGGCACCCCCTGCTCTGAAGAGGGGAGGGTGTCTGGTTCACATGAAAAGGTCAGAAATAGATGGAAACGGGGGACGTGGCCTGGCCGAACATGTGAAAGGATGCAGCGCTGTGAGGTTCCCGTCCTACCTTCTATACTTCTCCGTCATCCTCCTTCTACTGTGTAAACCGCTCCCAGGTGCCACCAGCCGCTGCTACCATACCGGTGGCCACATTTTGCGCCGATATGAAGCATCCCGGGAATAAGGAGAGGGAACAGAAAGACGCTGGGCCTCCAGCTACCTTGAGGCAAGATGGCACCTTCTCTGAAGCACGGGCCGCGGATGTGGCAGCCCGCTTGGGTAAATATGCCCGCTCATCCTCAGTGCTCCCTACACCGGCTCCGGTGGCTGCTGCCCCCAATAACACGATGGCTGAGCCTATGCTCTTCTCTCCAGCACCTAATAAAACAGAAGCAGCTCCTTTAATGGCGACCCTGCAGTCAAACTCAATCTCTAGCCTGCTTGCACCATCTAGCAGGCATGATTTGATCACAGACAGCAATCCCAAATCTGATGGGGAACCCACTATAAAAGATATATATGCAGCGATACAGTCCTGCAACAGTTCCCTAAACACCCTTACTACCCATATGGGTAATTTGCAAAAAAATGTCAGACAGGACATGAAAAAAGTCAATGAGAGGATTAAAGAGGTGGAAGACAGAGTAAGCAATGTGGAAGACCAGCTGCCCCCTGTAAAACGAGACATTGGCAGGATCATACATAATGTGACTCTACTATTGGCCAAAACTGATGACCTCGAGAACAGATCACGCAGGAATAATCTTAGATTGGTGGGGGTCCCAGAGACAGGGATTTAATTCTCAGGAAGGCCAGAGATCATACTGAACTCCTTATTAACGGGAATAAAGTTTCCATATTTAAGGACTTCTCCACCGAGGTACAGGGTAAGAGGGCCAAGTTCCAAGAGGTGAAATGCCGTCTATGGGACTTGCAACTCCCCATACTCCATGTTATATCCCGCCAAGCTGAGAGTGGTTGCTCAAGGCGAAGTCTGTCTATTTCATACTTCTCTGGATGCTGCGCAATGGCTGAAAGCTAACGAACATTCAATCAAGGCACTGAAGAAATACGGATCAAGCGTACCCCCCTCCCTCTACTACAGCGGGAAGTTTACAGATCGGGCGTAAAGCGGCTTGAAAGTGCTGGATGAGTGCCAAATGCCTTTATTTTTCTCTCTGTTCATTTTCTTGGTCCTCCTTTCTCCCCTGTATATGATCTACTCTGTCTCATTCCATCTCTTTCTTCTCTCCTTTCCCCCGTACCGTATTATTTTGAAAGGGCATGTGTAATACTCTCTATACAGTATATACGGGGTAATATACTGCAATGTTATGTTACTTTGCAATATTGTTCAGTGGAATGGGAGTTTTAAATAATTTTAACACTTGTGATGTACCCTTTTATTATGCTGGCACCCTTGGGACCCCTTTTCCACTCCGGCAGGAGATATGCGGAACGGTCGTAACACTGCTTGATAGCGCCGGATAAATGCCATGCGTTTATATATTGTTCTCCCCCTTTTTTCTGTTTCTCTTTCTTTCTTTCCTCCTTTCCTATATATTATCTACTTGATCTTATCCCATCTTTTTCTTCTATCCTTTCCCCTGTAATCTATTGTCTTGGAATGTTATATATAATGATCTCTCTATATACGGGGCTATGTACTGCAATGTTACTCTGCACTATGGTTAAGTAGAATGGGAGAACTACTAATTCTAACGCTGGCTTCTGTGGGAGGTGGGCCGGGGGTGATGTCTCATAATATGTCTGTAGTCAGCTTTTCACGGCTGAACATTTTACCTAGCTGTTTCTCGGCTCCAGGAAATTTTTCTATCTCCGTTTTTTTTTTTTACCTTTTTTACTATTTGTATTGGGTATTTTGTTGTTACCTGTTGATGCATATGTAATGTATCGTTGTTTGGGGGGCAGGGGAGGGGCTAGTGAAGAGATGGTTGAACCATATAGTCGGGCTCAAAAGATATATCAACCTGGGCTGTATTATTTGGAACCTAGTTGTCTTGTTCATATATGTCCATACCTAAATTATGATAATCCAAATCAACAGCTCACGTTCCTGTTACGGCTGCACGGGAAAAGGGGAGGGATCCCCACACAAAATCCAATTTAAGAAATTCCCAGCTGCCTTATTTGCTTGCTTACTTCAATCTTTATTTGTCAAACAACAAAAGCCCTCAAATGGGACGCGTTTCGGCACATGTGGCTGAGGAAGGCAACATGTGCCGAAACGCGTCCCATTTGAGGACTTTTGTTGTTTGACAAATAAAGATTGAAGTAAGCAAGCAAAAAAGGCAGCAGGGAATTTCTTAAATTGCCTACCTAAATTATGGCTGACAAGTTTAGGCAATGTCGACTCTACACTGTCTACACACTCCTGAGGAGTGAGCATTCTTTTACATAAAGCTATTCCATTTGTCTGTCACTCCTCAAAACTAGACCTCTCAAGCCTCTAATGTTAGAAATGCTGGAGATGGAGATTCGCTCATTCCCGAATGAAAAGGCCCCTGGTGTAGACAGAGTTTAAAAAAAATATATATGGCGACGTCCTGCTGCCCCAGCTATTAGAGTTATTTTTGGAGGCCTTTCAGAAAGGAAGCCTTCCCGATTCTATGAGGGAGGCAACAGTGGCGGTGCTGCTGAAGCCAGGAAAAGACCCGTCTCGCCCTGACTCATACCACCCCATTTTCCTGCTGACCTCTGATGTTAAGATTCTAGCAAAGGTCTTGGTGAACAGACTGCAATCTGTAATCACTACCATTATTCATGAGGACCAAGCTGGCTTCATGCCTGATAAATCAACATCAGTTAATCTTAGGCGGCTATTCCTTAACATTCAGAGGGGGTCGGAGGCGGTGGGATGTTCGGGCAATACTATCATTAGAAGCAGCTAAGGCATTTGATAGTATCGAGTGGCAATATTTATGGGAAGTGTTGAGGGTCATGGGTTTTGGACCTACCTTCATTTCTTGGGTGCGATTGCTATACCAAAACTCTGGTGGCATTCAGGCTAATGGCATCACATCGGAGCCCTTTGCATTGGAAAGGGGCACTTGACAAGGATGTCCCCTCTCCTTTTTGCTATAGCGATCGAACCGCTTGCTTGTTGAGGTCGTCCAGACAGATAGTCGGATTTCCCATGGGCGCGGTGAAGAACGGGTCTCATTATATGCGGATAATATGCTAATATATGTTGGGGATGTAGAGGAGTCTCTTGATACCATAATGTTCCTCATACAGAGGTTTGGCGACAGATTGGGTCTTCGCATTAACTGGGACAAATCAATACTATTTCCATTAGACCCGGTTCCCCCTGGCTCCTCCCTTCTGTCCTTCCAGCTGCAGGTTGTTAAATGTTTTAAATATTTGGGTATTACCATTTCCTCCGATATTAACAGATACATAAACATTGAGCCACTGCTAACCAATATGAAGGATAAAATTAATACATGGTGTAAGCTGCCACTAACGATGGCTGGTAGGTGCAATCTCCTTAAGATGATCTTGATGCCTAAACTTATACATGTTTTACATAACTCCCCGGTGTGGATCCCGCAAAGGATTTTCTTTAAAATACAAAGCCTATTTAGATGTTTGATATGGAGGAAAAAATCCGCTAGGATAAGGTCGGAGACTCTGCAAAGAGGAAAGGAATCAGGGGGATTGTCTCTTCCTAACCCATGGCTCTATTTTATTGCTTCGCAGATGCAGAATTTGGGGGGATGGGGACGGACTCCAGGAGGTGGAGGAGCAGCGGTAAGACTAGTAGCCCACATTATAAAATGTAAATCCCCTATAGCACTATTGGAACAGGGTGGTTTATCAGTTAGTGCCGTGGGAATGCCGACTATCAACCTGATCAGTAAGGTCTGGCAAAAATGCCAGTAAGGTCTGGCAAAAAATGGGATCTTCTCCACTTAATTTGTCAGATGCCTCAAATACAAGAAAATGATAATTTGAGATATGCGTTAATGGAATTAAAGTGATGTGGGAATTGAGTATGTCTAAGAACTGTTCCAGGTGGTGACAAGATGCGTCTCTGAGGATTGGATTAAAAGGATAGCACTAATTGCTACTAGGCTCTTCATACGGACAGGAAGAAAACCTTTGTTTTCTTTCTATATACGGACTGATATGCAACACGCCAGACCTGCAGGGTATGACGAAGTGAGGTCACGGTTATGGGCAATCGAGGGTTACTCACTATATTGAAGAACCCTGGGCAGGCGCGTGGCAGTGAAGGAGAGGTAGACACGGTTCCTCTGGGGCACACTCTGTATATAGGGACCAGGTCTGATGGTGGATGAGGTGCCCTGGATGTTACAGGTATTTTGAGTGCCTGGGGCAAGGTCCCTGTTGGATTTGTGACGCCAGTGCCTTTGGACGGTGGCACGCCGTTTGGTAGTTGGAATGATGGAGGTACACAAGTAGAATAGTGAACCAAACGTAACTTTACTGAACAATCCAACTTTGTACAGCAGGTAGTAGTACAGTCTTTCAATCACAGTTCCACAAGTAGGCTTATTCACACAATGGCAGGCAATATTCATGCAAGATACGCAGAGGGTAAACTTCACAAGCACTCAGCAGCAGGTTGTACCTTTCCTCAGAATCAATGTACACTGTCCTTTCTAGAACTCCTGCTCTGGCTTTATCTCCCAAGGCCCGGATGCCTAAAGGGTGGCTTAAATCCTTGGTTACTATCTTCCTCAGGTATTAGATTCTTGCTGCACTTTCTAGTTTCATCTGCCCATCAGGGTCACTTAGCATACCCTGGATCGCCCTCTCTTGTAAAGTGGATGACTGTGGGTTTCTCCCAGGAGGTTGGGTCCTGCAACTGGGGTGTCTTCAGAGCTAACTAAGGCTCTCTTGTTCTCAGGCAGGCTGGAGCTTCTCACTAGCCTCCTGGACATCACTAGCAGCCAGGGCTATCCAGCTGCATGTCAGGAGCAGGCTTCTTAACCTCTGTCTTCTCAGACTCCTGACTCTGCACTCCCACTCCTTGTCTAGGCCTGGACATTTATACTAGGGGCTCCCTATCTCCCTCTAGTGTCTGGGATGTCTAACTACACCCAACTAGGCCTGCTGTTGCATCATACAGGGGTACATTGCATGTTAAAACACATTAGAGCATACATAAAATGCACAATTAAATATAACACTTCTGTTCCTTGTGAGTAGGAGTAACGCGCACACCAATTGACCCTTGTGTAGTGCCCACCCCTACCTAGTGGGACACTACAGATAGGTGTCCGGAGTAGAGGGTGGACCGTCTCTTCGCTAGGGGTGGGGGGATTTGGTTGGGTTTCTTTTCCTTTTTTCTTTTCTTTTTTTTTTCATTTCTGTTTTTTAAATTTTTGGGTTTTCATGATGGCTCTGTTTGTCCATTATGTCACATATTATGTAGCGAAAGAGTCAAAATGTCTTTGTATAATGTTGTAAAAATGTTTAATAAAAACTATCTGATTGAAAAAAAAGAAATTGATGGAAACACCACTGAAATGGTTCGGGAACAGCATGGGGATGATGTCTGGATGCTTCTTGGACTCCCAGGTTGCTGCTGGGAACGATGTTGTCCGAGTAGTACGCAAATTTTGCAGACTGACAATAATATGCACAAAACCGAAGATAAAATTGATTTTAGAGGAAAAACTGTTAGGAAACATCTTTTCTATATATTTACTTGTATATAAAGTGCAAGTGCTGCCAAAAATTACAAGGAAGAGGCACTCTGATAAAACCTGTATATCACATAAAGGAGGGCCTCATTCACATTGTGGTACAATTGATCAGGTAGTGGGACTCCTGCACTCATAAAGCCTATGCACTAAGTGAAAGGGCTGCCAAAAATTACAAGGAACCTGCACTCCAATACACATTTTATTACACATAAAGGAGGGCATCATATACACCCATGAAAAATTATGATTGATGGACTGCTGGTGACCCTCAAAAACATTAGGAGGAAGGGCCTGCTGGTGACCCTCTAAAACATTAGGGGCGAGGGCCTGCTGCTGATCTGACCATCTAAATAATTTGGGGTTAGGGTCTGCTGCTGAGCTGACCATCAAAAAAAATATGGTTGAGGGTCTGCTGATGAGCTGACTCTCTAAAACATTAAGGACGAAGGCCTGCTGCTGAGCTGACCATCTGAAACATTATGGGTGAGGGCCTGCTGCTGAGCTGACCATCTAAAACATTATTGTCGAGGGTCTGCTGCTGAGCTGACCATCTAAAACATTAGAGGCGAGGGCCTTCTGCCGAGCTGACCATCTCAAACATTATAGGTGAGGGTCTGCTGCTGAGCTGACCATCTAAAACATTAGGGGCGAGGGCCTGCTGCTGAGCTGACCATCTAAAACATTAGGGCTGAGGGTCTGCTGCTGAGCTGACATCTAAAACATTAGGGGTGAGGGTCTGCTGCTAAGCTGACTCTCTAAAACATTAGAGGCTAGTGCCTGCTGCTGATCTGACCATCTAAAACATTATGGGCGAGGGCCTGCTGCTGAGCTGACCATCGAAAAAATTAAGATTGAGGGCCTGCTGCTGAGCTGACTATTGAAAAAATGATGGTTGACGGCCTGCTGCTGAGCTGACCATCGAAAAAATTATGGTTGAGGGCCTGCTGCTGAGCTGACCATTGAAAAAATTATGGTTGAGGGCCTGCTGCTGAGCTGACCCTCTAAACAATTAGGAGCGCGGGCAGCCTAATAAGCATGTTGATATGATAGAGGAAGTGGACGAGAAAAGGAAGATTGAACCATATACCCTTTTTTTGTGGTGTAATTCAATACACCATAAAAGCCACAGTTAAAGTGCCTTTATGTTCAGCTCCTTTCCTCTGGTGGAGTGAAGAAGTCAGGGGCAATCCAGGCCTTGGTTATTTTGATAAGAGTCAACCTGTCAGCATTTTCAGTTGACAGTTGGATGCGCTTATTAGTTATTATGCCCCCAGCACCACTAAATACACGCTCTGACAAAACGCTGGTGGCAGGGCAGGCCAGCACCTCCAAGGCGTAGAGCCCCAGTTTGTGCCACATATTCAGCCTGGACACCTAATAGTTGTAAGGCACAGAGGGATCATCGAGGACGCTGACACTGTCTGCTATGTACTCCTTCACCATCTTCCGAAACTCTTCTCTCCTTGTGACACTAGGCCGCGCATCAGGGTGAGGTTGCTGGCGGGGGTCATGAAACTGTCCCAGGCCTTCGAGAGTGTTACCTTGCCTCTGTTGGAACTGCTGTGTGCCTGTGTGGAACTGGCCCTCGTCTCCCCTCCTCGGTTGCCCATGGAACTACGTACTCTGCTGCCAGTGTTGTCAGCTGGAAATTTTGGGAGCAATTTTTTCACAAGGACCTTCTGATATTGCACCATTTTGCTAGTCCTCTCTACCACAGGAATAAGAGATGAGAAGTTCTCTTTGTAGCGGGGGTCGAGTAGGGTGAACAACCAGTAATCGGTGTTGGCCAAAATGCTTATAACGCAAGGGTGGTCTGGCTATCACCCTGTGTACTGTCTTCCCCCATTTCCACCTCTACCACATGTAAAACATCCTCCTTCATTGTGAGCAGCGAGCGTTTCAGTAGACACAGAAGTGGGATGGTTACACTGATAATAGCGGCATCGCCGCTCACCATCTGTATTGATTCCTCAAAGTTGCGTAAAACCTCACAGAGGTCAGACATCCATGCCCACTCATCGTTTGTGAGGAGCGGAAGCTGACTGGAAAAGTGACGACCATGTTGCAGCTGTTATTCCACTACTGCCCTCTGCTGCTCACAAAGCCTGGCCAACATGTGAAACGTGGAGTTCCAGCGTATGCTCAAGTTGCACAACAGTCGGTGAGCTGGCAATTGCAAGCGTTGCCAGACCGGCGGCAGCTGTAGACGACTTTTGGAAATGGGCACACAAGCGGCGCACCTTCACCAGTAGCTCAGGCAAATTGGGGTAGGTTTTGAGAAGCCGCTGAGCCGCTAAATTTTAAGACGTGGGCTAGGCATGGGATGTAGTGTCCCTGGCCAAAAGCACTTATCCATGTGTCAGTCATTAAGTGGACCTTCCCAATAACTGCGTTGGTAAGGGCACGTGTGATGTTACGGGACACATGCTGGTGTAATGCGTGGAAGGCACACCGGGAAAAATAGTGGCGGCTGGGGACTGAGTATCGAGGGACCACCCCTGCCATCAGGCTGCGAAAAGCCTCAGTGTCCACAAGCCTACATGGCAACATTTCCAGGGCCAGCAATTTGAAAAGGTGCGCATTTAGTGCTATGGCCTGTGGGTGGGTGGCTGGATATTTGCGCTTTCGTTCAAAGGCCTGGTCTATGGAAATCTGTACGCTGCGCTGGGACACAGAAGTGGATGTGCCAGCTGATGGTGCTTGCGAAGGTCCAGGTGCAGGGTGGTAGGCATCCAGGCCTGGGTCTTTGACAGGGGATTGGCAAGCACGTAACACAGGGGAAGAGGAGGCAGTAGTGTGACCCGCAGACACTGATTGTGGACCCAGGCGTTCGGCCCACTTATTAGGGGGCTTTGATGCCATGTGGCTGATAATGCTGGTGTGGTGAGGTTGCTAGTGTTCACGCCCCTGCTCATTTTGGTACAGGTTGCAAATGACAATTCTTTTATTGTCCGCACTTTCCTAAAAAAACTGCCAGACTGCGGAACACCTAGTCGCTTGGCAAGGGAGATTGCTGCAAGGGGGTGCTCCATGGAACAGTTGCAGTCCTGTTTGGTGTGGCCTGCCTTCTCCTTTTTTGCCAACCCAATGCCTCTTCCAGCCTGTTGCGGTGCTGCGGATCCCTCCCCCTCTGTACTGATGTCCTCACTCGGCTTGCCACCTTACCAGGTTGGGTCAGTGATTTCATCGTCCACCACCTCCTCTTCCACTTCCTCACTCAGGTCATCCTCCTGACTTGTTGACCTAACAAAACCTCACTTATTGACAACTGTGTCTCATCCTCATCATCAACCTCTTGAGACACTAATTGTCGTTGACTTATTGGCAACTGTGTCTCATCATCCACCTCGTGAAACACTAATTGGCGTTCCCCACCGTCATCTTCTTGTGACTGTGGATGCTCCGCCCGTGAGTTCCGGAGCCCCGAGCGCGGGTGTGAAGGTAGCCTTAGGTGTATTTGGGGTATTGACATTGTATTGCGCCAGAGTAGTGGAGCAATGAATTGTCCAGAAGGGGAGGGCACTCACCTGGACTAGTGAATTCATGAATGAAGCATCTCTGTAGTCAGTCATTGGTTAATCTAGTCGTGTTTAGATCATAACTCCCAAAGGGGAGAGTCAGCATGGGGAAGGAGAAAAAAATATAAAAATAAATCATTGCGATTTTTGTTTGTGAAATTTTAATGCTTGATGGAGTGTATTTTACTTGTATTTTTATTTGTTTTTTATGTATTTTATTTGGAGGACGAGTCCTTTGGAGAAATCCCTGGAGTAATCAGATTAGTAATGCAATCATCAGGTGTGCCATGTGGGGGGGAGGGGTTTAAATAGCTGCCCACCCTAGGCGTGGTGGATTCTCGCCCCTAACAAAGCTTTATGTGAAACCCGGGTCGGGCTGTGCGGAAAGAATATTACTATATTGATATGCTGAATAATCATTTTAGTTCTGTGAGTATAATAAAGCAGAAAGTTTTAACTGTGCCGGAGGTACTCTCACTATTGTGTGATTTATGACATCTTGCAGAAGATCCTTCAATGATCCAGCATAGATTTGCTGAGTTTCAATCTGTGTGAAAGCACACTGTTATCCAACTGAAGAGGGTCTGTCTTGAGCCAGAGAAAGTGATTACCTGCATTCCTGGAAAAACGCTTTGTGTGTGAATAAGGAGCAGCGCGGTCCCACTATATTAACACTTTGTATTTGTGAAGAACCCACTTCATTTCGGGAGACCAGCGGCGCAAGTACCGTTGAAACCTAGTGACTCACTTTATTTCAATTTTTGCGATTAAGAATTGTTGACTTGTATAAAGCTGTAAAGGGTTTCAAAAGTATCTCCAAAAGCCTTGCTGTTCATCAGTCCACAGTAAGACAAATTGTCTATAAATGGAGAAAGTTCAGCAATGCTGCTACTCTCCCTAGGCGTGGCCCTCTTGTAAAGATGACTGCAAGAGCACAGCGCAGACTGCTCAATGAGGTGAAGAAGAATCCTAGAGTGTCAGCTAAAGACTTACAAAAGTCTCTGGCATATGCTAACATCCCTGTTAGCAAATCTACAATACGTAAAACACTAAACAAGAATGGATTTCATGGGAGGATACCACAGAGGAAGCCACTGTTGTCCAAAAAAAACATTGCTGCACGTTCACAGTTTGCACAAGAGCACCTGGATGTTCCACAGCAGTACTGGCAAAATATTCTGTGGACAGATGAAACCAAAGTTGAGTTGTTTGGAAGAAACACACAGCACTATGTGTGGAGAAAAAGAGGCACGGCACACCAACATCAAAACCTCATCCCAACTGTTAAGTATGGTTGTGGGGGCATCATGGTTTGGGGCTGCTTTGCTTTGTCAGGGCCTGGATGGATTGCTATCATTGAAGGAAAAATGAATTCCCAAGTTTATCAAGACATTTTGCAGAAGAACTTAAGGCCATCTGTCCACCAGCTGAAGCTCAACATAAGATGAGTGTTGCAACATGACAACGACCCAAAGCATAGAAGTAAATCAACAACAGAATGGCTTAAACAGAAGAAAATACGCCTTCTGGAGTGGCCCAGTCAGAGTCCTGACCTCAACCCGATTGAGATGCTGTGGCATGACCTCAAGAAAGCAATTTACACCAGACATCCCAAGAATATTGTTGAACTGAAACAGTTCTGTGAAGAGGAATGGTCAAGAATTACTCCTGACCGTTGTGCACGTCTGATCTGCAACTACAGGAAACGTTTGGTTGAAGTTATTGCTGCCAAAGGAGGTTCAACCAGTTATTAAATCCAAGGGTTCACATACTTTTTCCACCTGCACTGTGAATGTTTACATGGTGTGTTCAATAAAAACATGGTAACATTTAATTCTTTGCATGTTATTAGTTTAAGCAGACTGTGATTGTCTATTGTTGTGACTTAGATGAAGATCAGATCACATTTTATGACCAATTTGTGCAGAAATCCATATAATTCCAAAGGGTTCACATACTTTTTCTTGCAACTGTATTTGCCAAAAAGGCAGTACCAGCCCTGCACAAATATGTTGAATAGAAGGTGGGCCAATCCTTGAGCCTGTCGGTGTTTGCCAAAGTGCACGGAAGCGCCGACTTGTGGAGCTGTAACTACAGTCAAGGACAATATATGTCCTTTACGGCCCACTGGATAAATGTGGTTCCTGCCCAGCCAAACCAGCAACTTGGCCAGGTGACGCCGCTTCTGCCTCCACGTTCTCACGCCGTTGGTCCTGCAACAATGTCTGCCTCTGCCTCCTCATCCACCACCTTGTCCTCAGCCTCCACTGCAGGGACAATTCACAGTGCTCCTCCAGCATACCACATGTACAGGGAACGGCAGTGTCACGCTGTTCTACACCTCATTTGCCTGGGTGAACGGAGTCAAACAGGGGAGGAACTGCTCCATGTCCTTCATCAAGAAATCGAATCCTGGCTTTCTCTGCGACAACTCAAAATCGGAACCATGATGACCGACAATGGAAAGAACATGGTGTCGGCTCTGCATCAAGGAGGGCTTAGTCATGCGCCCTGCATGGCACACGTGTTCAATCTGGTTGTCATGCGTTTCCTGAAGTCTTCCAACCATCGTACACTGTCAAGCACACCCTCCTTGAGCTACAGCAGCACAACAGCGTCCCCCAACATAGGCTGATATGCAAAGTTTCCACCCATTGGTATTCCACTCTCCATATGTTGGACCGACTATATGAACAGAGAAAGGCCATAAACTATTTCTTGATGATCCAAGCGTACAGGAGTACTTCCCTGTGTAACTTCAAAGTTAGCCAGTGGCAGCTCATGCGTGACACCTGCCATTTGCTCAGGCCCTTTGAAGATGCCACGTTATTTGTCAGTCGCAAGGACTACGAGATGAACAACATCATTCCATGCTTCATATCCTAGAAGAGATGCTGGTCAGGGGACTGGAGACGTGATACCTACAACACACGGCCACATGAGCCCTGTGGGGGCTGGACTGGAGGAGGAGGAGGACATTGGAGCACAAGCAATGTGTAATAAAACGGGTGGTTTTTCTACTCAGGTGACAGGAGAGGAGGAGCAGGAGCAGCCAGAAGAGCAAGACGGAGATGAGGAAGACAAGACAAATGACCCAGGCACACTGGCGCAGTATGTAGTGGAGATGGAGGCAGAGAGTGTCACCGCCAGTTCTGTGAGAAGGTCTGACAGACGTTCTTCTCTACCTCTACGTTCTTTGTTTTGGTTTTACTTTGTCATCTCCTTTCCTTTTGCCAGGTGTCACTTATTTAGACTAATTGTTCCAGCTATCTGCAACTTCAACCGTGACATTATAAACCGCTAAAAACCATCGTAAGCATGGATGCGGTTTCAGCCTTGATTGACCGCATGCAAGGTTTTTCGCTGGAGTTAGCAGATCTCCGTAAAACTGTGTCTCAGTTTCAGGTGACCGATTCTGCTGGTCGTATTGACAGGCGTCTTAGAGAGAGAGAGGAGACTACTCTTTCCTGTCATATTCAGCCCAAGGACACTGGGGCTGTCTCTTTCACTGCGCAGGGGTCTCAGTCTGTCTCAATCCCCTCTGAGGAGGAGGCCATGCAGATGGGTTTGCTTGACTCTGATAGTAGAGGATTCAGCTCTCAGAGGAGGGTTTGTTTTTGTTGTGGGGTTATAAATCATTTGGCTAATGTTTGCCCCTCTAGGAGATTCATGGAGTTTTCTGAGGGTAATAAAAAATTAAAAAATAAAATAAAAAAAACCTCTAAAAACTTTCCATTTGCTACTATTGGCAAGGTTGATGCGGAAATTGAAGGTTTTCCGTTTGCTTGTAGTTCCCGTTTTCTCCTACCTGCCAGGGTGGCGCTAGACAGCAAGAACAATGTTTGTGAGATATTTGTAGATAGTGGAGCAGCTGTCAATCTCATTGATAATCAATTTGCAACAACGCATGGTTTACAGGTGTGCACTTTGGAAAAGGATATACCTGTTTTTGCTATCGATTCCGCTCCACTTTCTCAAAGATCGTTAAAGGGCATAGTTCACAATATCCGTTTGACGGTGGGTGACGCTCATGTTGAGGATATGTCATGTTTCGTCTTAAGCGGATTACCTACTCCTCTAGTGTTGGGGCTACCCTGGCTCACTAAACATAACCCCACCATTGATTGGCAAGCAAGGCAAATAAATGGTTAGAGTGAGTTTTGCAGAGAGAATTGCCTCAGGGCATCTCTTTCAGAGGTTTCTACTAAGACTGTACCATCTTTTCTCTCTGAATTTTCTGATGTGTTTTCCGAGAGTGGTGTCCAGGAGTTGCCCCCTCACCGGGAGTACAATTGCCCTATTAATCTCATCCCAGGCGCCAAGCTGCCAAAATCACGATTATACAATCTCTCCCAACCTGAAAGAGTCGATATGCGTACTTATATCTCTGAGAGCCTGAGAAAGGGACACATCCGACCCTCAAAGTCACCTGTTGCCGCTGGGGTTTTTTTTGTTAAGAAAAAATATGCTTCTTTAAGACCATATAAACCTATAGTGTTGTTAAACAAACAACAAAAGAATGCCCAATGTATTCGAGGTTCCTAGCCTGTCCCGTGCCTGCTGCATTTACCCTCCATCATGTCTCATGGTATGCTTTAACTCTCTATCTGATATCCACAGATGAGCTCCTCTATACCCTTTGTTATAAGGTTCTGTGTGCTGTCTCATTTATGTGAGGGCTTCATCCTTTTTCTCCTTTATTGCTAGATTCTAGCAGTTGTTTGATCATTTCTCCTTAATTACACTCTGAGTTGAGCTGAGATTCATCTGGTGGCTATGCACCAGGGTGATGATCATATGTATCACCATTCACAATAGTCATAATATATGGGCTATTATGCTGTGAATCACCTCGGTGCATACTACTGGCATACTTGACATGCTTTCCATCTTTTGGCGGGAAGCAGCGACACAGGCCAGTGGATTGCGGCATCCGGTTTTCTGCTAACTCTTCATACTTTTTTCTTGCTATCTCGAATATTTTATAAATCATGATATGTTTATTATAATTAAATAAAATATATATTTTTTGAATACATTGGGCATTCTTTTGTTGTTTGTTTAACAACACTATAGGTTTATATGGTTATTCATCACTTGCCCTAATTTACGGTTGTACATTGAGGCTTTTCTTTTTTGGTTCTATTCTTTAAGACCTTGTCTGGATTTCAGGGAGCTTAACCGTATCACGATTCGTGACCCATATCCGCTTCCTCTGATCCCGGACCTGTTTAACCAGATTGTTGGGCTAAAGTTTTATCTAAGTTGGATTTAAGAGGGGCATACAACCTAGTCAGGGTTAGGGAAGGAGACGAATGGAAGACAGCCTTTAATACCCCTGAGGGTAATTTCGAGAATTTGGTTATGCCCTTTGGTTTGATGAATGCTCCGGCCGTCTTCCAACATTTTGTGAACAGCATTTTTTCTAATTTAATGGGGAAATTTGTACTGGTGTATCTAGATGACATTTAGATTTTTTCTCCTGATTTCAAGACTCATCGGGACCACCTATGTCAGGTCTTGCTGATTCTGCGGGAGAATAAATTGTACGCTAAACCGGAAAAATGTGTGTTTGTGGTTCCGGAGATTCAATTTCTTGGTTTTCTTCTCTCCGCTTCTGGTTTTCGGATGGACCCTGAGAAGGTCAGCGCTGTGCTTGATTGGGAGCTTCCTGAGAATCAGAAGGCGCTGATGCGGTTTTTGGGTTTTGCCAATTATTACAGAAAGTTAGTTTTGAATTATTCCTCTGTTGTTAAGCCACTCACTGATATGACTAAAAAGGGGGTGGATTTTTCCTCGTGGTCGGTAGATGCGCTTAAAGCCTTTTCTAGTATTAAAGAGTGTTATGCTTCCGCTCCCATTTTAGTACAACCTGATGTCTCTCTACATTTTATTGTTGAGGTGGATGCTTCTGAGGTGGGTGTGGGTGCGGTCTTATCTCAGGGTCCCTCTCCTGCCAAATGGCGACCGTGTGCCTTTTTCTCAAGGAAACTCTCCTCTGCAGAGAGAAATTACGGCCTTACAAGATCTTGTCCGTCATCAATCCCGTTGCCTTCCGTCTTGATTTTCCTCAGACTTGGAAGATCCACAATGTTTTTCACAGGTCCCTATTAAAACCTTATGTCCAACCCACTGTACCCTCCTCTTTGCCTCCTCCTCCGATTTTTGTTGATGGTTATCTTGAATGTCAGGTCTCTAGGATTGTGGATTCTCGCATTATCCGCGGTTCTCTTCAGTACCTCGTTCATTGGGAGGGTTATGGTCCTGAGGAGAGGATGTGGGTCCCAGTGGCGGACATTAAGGCCACTCGTCTCATCAGGGCTTTCCATAGGTCTCATCCTGAGAAGGTGGGCTCTGAGTGTCTGGAGTCCACCCGTAGAGGGAGGGGTACTGTCACCGCCAGTTCTGTGAGAAGGTCTGACCTCTTGTATGATGTTCTTTGTTTTGGTTTCACTTTGTCATCTCCTTTCCTTCTGCCAGGTGTCACTTATTTAGATTATATTCCTTTATATTCCCTCCCATACTGCCTCACTTTGCGGTTTATACTACTTCCTGGATGAAGTGTTCACTGCTGCTGCTGCTGCTGTTTGCTCAGATAAGTCTTTTCCTTTATTGTGTTTCCTTGCTGGCTTGATTCTAGGTGACCCTGACCCCGTCCGTATTAAGTGCAGGGAGACGGTGGTCGTGTCCCCTCACTATTATAGGGTTTTCAGGTGTCACACAGTCTTAGGTACGTGGGCATGCAATCGTCTACCATTGAGACCCTTGCATGTGCTTAGCAGTCAGGGAGAGCTCTTAGGGTTTTAAAGGGCTCACCTATATGCTCCTTAGTTTGGGATCAAGCCAGTGGGTCGTTTATTTATAAGTTCCAGCTATCTGCAACTTCAACAGTGACAGAGAGTTCCTCTGAGTCACTTGCGCAAATGGCCCCCTGCATGCTCACTTGCTTGGGTAGTGACAGCCAAATTGTCACCGTTCGGCAGAGGGATGCTTGTTGGACCCTTGCTACCAGTCCAAATTGGGGGCCTTTTTTACACCCGCTGAGAGGGAGGACAAACTGAACTTATATAGAGGCATCCTATGTAGTCCGTTGGACGCTGCCTATCTGCGCCATCATCCATTCCCTCGCAGGTCTGACTGGGGTGGGCCCTCTGCGCTCTTGCTCCACTGCCATGTCTGCTGTGGCAGGGTAGGGGGGTAGAAGCAGTACCAGCTCCATCAGCAGCAGCTTGAGTCTAGAGTCGATGATGAGCAGCTTTCTTAGCCCGCCTAGTGAATAAAGTACTCACCAGCAGCTGCAGCTAGACCTAGAGCAGAACCTGAACCAGCAGGTGGTGGCATACTTGGACAGCACCCTGCCACCCCACATTGAAGATCCGCAGGACTACTGGGCAGCCAAACTGGATTTGTGGCCGCAACTGGCTAAGTTTGCCCTGGAAAAGCTGTCCAGCCCGGCCAGTAGTGTGGCATCAGAGCGGGTGTTTAGTGCAACAGGGGCCATAGTTAACCCAAGGAGAACTCGCCTGTCCACCCAAAATATGGAGAGACTGACCTTTGTCAAGATGAATCAGGCGTGGATCAGCCAGGATTTCCACCCACCAATGCCTGATGCATCGGATTAGATCATCCATGCTGCCTCACCCAAAACTTGACAAAAGAGACTGGTTTCTTCTGGCTACCTGCTTCAGCTACTATTCTGATGCTGCCACCCGCCTAATGCCACACATCTGATGCCAAGTGCTCCTTCTTACACCCACCATCATCAGCAGGTACTGTTATTGCCACCCACCTCCCCACTCTGTCACCGGGTAACTCTGTGGTCTCCTTATGCTGCTGTCATCTCACCACTCAGGTCTCCTCATACTGCTTCTGCCACCTACACACGATGTCACCTTGCTAGTCTGTGGCCTCCTCATGCTGCTGCGGCCACCTCCACATTATGTCACCTTGCCAGTCTGTGGCCTCCTTATGCTGCTGCCACCTCCACACTCTGTCATTGTGCCACTCTGGGGCCTCCTCATGCTGCCGATGCTGCTGCCACCTCCATATTATGTCACCATGCTAGTCTGTGGCCTCTTCCTGCTGCTGCTGCTGACATCTCCAAACTATTTCACATTGCCAGTCTGTGGCCTCCTCATGCTACTGCTGCTGCCACCTCCGCACTATGTCACCTTTCCTCTCTGTGGTCTCTTCATTCTGCTGCTAACACTATGTAACTGGGCCACTCTGTGATCTCCTCATGCTGCTGCTGCCACCTCCACACCATGTCACCTTGCCAGTCTGTGGCCTCCTCATGCTGCTTTCACCTCAATACTATGTAAATGGCCACTTTGTGGTCTCCTAATGCTGCTGCTGCTGCCAACTCCGCACTATGTCACTGGACCACACTGTGGACTTCTCAAACTGTTCTCCCACTCTCCCCACTCCATGACTGGGCCCCTATTTTTCCTTTTTGGCCTGATTTACATCATCATTTATTTGACCCTTCTTCTGATCTAGTTCACTTGATTGTATTATTAATGTAGACGTACTAATCCAAAATATGTTTACTGCCTATATAAAGTACACTTCTTCTGATCTGTCAGAGGGACGCACAACGGATCATTTCTGTGTAGCAGCTGTAAGACCTGTATGGTCCCTTTAGAATTGGCTTATGATTTGGTAGCCAAATGCAGGAGTGGGTACAAAACACAGAAGACTTGCAAATATTCCATTTATGTATCATCTCTGTTTTGAAGCCATTCCTGTTTTTTTGGGCTATAGCAATACTGATGGATTACTGACTAAATGCTGACCGAGTGAAAGCGGATGCTGAACAAACAGGATCCGTTTTTGGGGGGTTATTGTTCTGAGGGATCAGAGGAAGGGCAAAATAATCAGTGAGGTCCACACAAACTTACTGCTGACACCCTCTCCACTCTGTCAGTGGGGCTCTACTTGTATAAGCGTTTAATAGAACAGGTTCTGTAGACATCTATATGGAATCAGCTGACGACGGTGTAAAAGGATTGTGCTCTTTCACGCTACAGTATGATCTTGGGCCTCTGCACGGTTCTTTATACCTGGCGCTAACATCGACCTGTAAGGCTGAGTTCACACTTGAGTTATTTGGTCAGTTTTGACCCCGTAACTGCCCAAATAAGTGAAGTGTTCAGTGATTCTAAGAGTGACGCCTATCATATGCATGTCATACTGACTCTCAGTATTTTTTCACTACCACAGCAGACTCCCTATGCATGTTACTGCAAGGCACAGTGTTCTACACCCCTATAAAGGCTCTCTGCAGCCAGGAAATAGCTGTTATTTAACACGATTCGCCACAAATAAATTCGCAGCAAATAGAATCTGTGTGTAATATGTTTAGTTTTTCTTGCGTTTTAATACTATAACCCATAACTTTTTTTTTTTATGTCTACGGAGCTGTGTGAGGGCTCATGATCTGGACCATCCCATTTTGGAGTGTGTAAGGCTTTTTCATTACTTTTTACTAAATTTTTTGGGGTAGGTGAAGTGACAAAAAAGGGCAAATCAGTAATTTAGATTTTTTTTATTTATTTCTATTACGCCATTTGCCATATGGGATAAATATTTACTTATATATAATATATACAGGGTGGACTACGAAATAGTAGCCCGCCTCCAGCAATAGTATGACAAAATGAACGAGCAAATGGATTGTTTTTTTTTAATTACCCACAAGTCACACAAAAGATGCTGAAAGTGGTCCCTGAACAGGTTTATGCATCTTTGGTAACATCGGATTATGTTGGCCAATGCTGCTTGCAGCTCTTCAGCAGTGATGCTACAGAAGAAAAAATGTCCTGCTTTTTACAAGATGGGACAACATGCTGCACGTCACAGAACTCACTGGTGTGGGTTCATGAACTGTTTATGGAGGAGCGAACTGTGAGTAAGGAGTTGTGGCCACCACGTTTCCCAGACTTGTCCACATGTGATTTTTATCCGTGGGGAAAATGAAAGCAGAAAATGTACATGAACAATCAACATCCCTTGGATTAACTCAAGGAGAACATCACAAACACCATCTGCAGCATCACTGCTGAATAGCACCAAGCAGCATAAGCCAACAGAATCAGACATGCCCAAAGATGCATAAACAATCCACTTGCTCAAACCGGATGGTATTTCGCTTTAAAAATGTTTTAGGGTTAAAACCTGATGGGCCGAATATGGTGGATGGATCAAACATGGCAGCTGGATTATTGCCATAAAGGACATAAGCCTGAAAACTAGTAGATGCCATATAATATGGTGGCCAAACAGGGGCTTTTGATGGTATGGGGTTTGGCTGGTTAGGTGTGTGGCACAATCTGCAAATTATTGCTGTTGTGGCCTGCATTCTCCTGAAAATGTCCCTTTTATATGAGAATTAAATAAAGGCGCCACATGGGGCCAATAGTTGATTACTACATACAGGGCCGTCTCTAGGTCTATGTGAGCCCTTGGGCGATAAATCTCAGTGGCATTTGTCAAATGTCACCATGGCATCTGAGAGTGTTAAAAACCGGAAGCGCGGGCTTCCTGCTCAGACGCGCCTTCCCCGAGATTAGGGAAATCATCCTGTTCTAAAAATGAGCCGCAGCCTGTACTAGGCTTCCAGGCTCATTGTTAGTATATCCCAGTTCAGGCCACTAGGTGGCAGCACTAAACTGTGAAATAGTGATTTGTATTTAGAATAATGGAGCAATTTCCATTATTCTGTATAAGTTTAAATCCGATAAAAAAAAGTAAAAAAAAAATGTTTTGAAAATATAAAAAAAATCTAAACGTAAAATCACCCCACTTTCCCCCAAAATGAGCAAAAAAAGAATAAAATGATGGGTATTGTCACATGCGAAAACACCCATACTATTAAAAAATAAAAAAGTTAGCCCATATTGTGAAGGATGCAACAGAAAAAAATAAAAAAGGCTGATTTGCCATTTTTTCATCTCTTTTATCCCCCAAGAAAATTTTATAAAAAGTGATCAAGTCATACACACCCCAAAATGGGGGGGGGGGGGGGGGATTGTCAAAAAAGACAGATTTCCCCTGGAATGAGCCCCCTCACATCTCTGTAGACATAACTATAAAAAGAGTTATGGGGGTCACCGGGGAGCAGGGGTTCTGTTAGGGTTGCCACCTTTCCCAACCAAAAAAAAATAGTTACACAAATTAAAAAGTTTGGTGCGTCTATTTAGCCTCTGTTTTTGAAATGATTATGCTGGGATTCAAACTCACAGCCTTCTACATTAAAGTCAAGAACCTTAACCACTGGGCCTTAGAGCTTCATGTTAAGCTGCTGAACATATATTATGGCTAAAAACCTCAGTAGTAGTTTCCCACATATTACGCATTCATATATATCAGAAGTATGATTTTATATACAGTTGCAAAAAAAAGTATGTGAACGCCGTGGAATTATATGCATTTCTGCACAAATTGATCATAAAATGTGATCTGATCTTCATCTAAGTCACAACAATAGACAATCACAGTCTGCTTAAACTAATAACACACAAAGAATTAAATGTTACCATGTTTTCATTGAACACACCATGTAAACATTCACAGTGCAGGTGGAAAAAGTATGTGAACCCCTAGACTAATGACATCTCCAAGAGCTAATTGGAGTGAGGTGTCGGCCAACTGGACTCCAAACAATGAGATGAGATTGGAGGTGTTGGTTACAGCTGCCCTATAAACACACACACCAGTTCTGGGTTTGCTTTTTACAAGAAGCATTACCTGATGTGAATGATGCCTCGCACAAAAGAGCTCTCAGAAGACCTACGATTAAGAATTGTTGACTTACATAAAGCTGGAAAGGGTTATAAAAGTATGTCCAAAAGCCTTGCTGTTCATCAGTCCACGGTAAAACAAATTGTCTATAAATGGAGAAAGTTCAGCACTGCTGCTACTCTCCCTAGAAGTGGCTGTCCTGTAAAGATGACTGCAAGAGCACATTGCAGACTGCTCAATGAGGTCAAGAAGAATCCTAGAGTGTCAGCTAAAGACTTACAAAAGTCTCTGGCATATGCTAACATCCCTGTTAGGGAATCTACGATACGTAAAACACTAAACAAGAATGGATTTCATGGGGGGATGCCACAAAGGAAGCCACTGCTGTCCAAAAAGCCCATTGCTGCATGTTTACAGTTTGCACAAGAGCACCTGGATGTTCCACAGCAGTACTGGCAAAATTTTCTGTGGACAGATGAAACCAAAGTTGAGTTATTTGGAAGAAACACACAACACTATGTGTGGAGAAAAAGAGGCACAGCACACCAACATCAAAACCTCATCCCAACTGTGAAGTATGGTGGTGGGGGCATCATGGTTTGGGGCTGCTTTGCTGCATCAGGGCCTGGACAGATTGCTATTATCGAAGGAAAAATGAATTCCCAAGTTTATCAAGACATTTTGCAGGAGAACTTAAGGCCATCTGTCCACCAGCAGAAGCTCAACAGAAGATGGGTGTTGCAACAGGACAACGACTCAAAGCATAGAAGTAAATCAACAACAGAATGGCTTAAACAGAAGAAAATATGCCTTCTAGAGTGGCCCAGTCAGAGTCCTGACCTCAATCCATTGAGATGCTGTGGCATGACCTCAAGAAAGTGATTCACACCAGACATCCCAAGAATACTGCTGAACTGAAACAGTTCTGTAAAGAGGAATGGTCAAGAATTACTCCTGACCGTTGTGCACGTCTGATCTGCAACTACAGGAAACGTTTGGTTGAAGTTATTGCTGCCAAAGGAGGTTCAACCAGTTATTAAATCCAAGGGTTCACATACAGACTGTGATTGTCTATTGTTGTGACTTGATGAACATCAGATCACATTTTATGACCAATTTGTGCAGAAATCCATATCATTCCAAAGGGTTCACATACTTTTTCTTGCAACTGTATATATATATCTATTTTTTGTAATTACACATTAATTTTGTGCCATACATTTTTTTACAATTACAAAAATAAATATAAAATTATACTTCTGCTGTATAGGAATACCTAATACATGAGAAACTACTTTAAGGTTTTTCTAGCATGGTTTAGCATTGAGCTCCATCGCTCAGTGGTTAAGGTTCTTGCCTCTAATATAGAAGGTTGTGAGTTCAAATCCCGGCAGAAACATTTCAGAAATATAGGCTAAATTAGACTTAAAGGGAACCTGTCATGTGGATATTTGATTATAATCTAACTAATTATATACAATCATTAACTACTAAAAAGTACCTTAGATGTATTCACTTACTGGTGTGACAGATAGTTACCTCATAATATACACACAAAGATGCCACATGCCGCATGCTAATGAGCTGATTTGAGTCCAGCGTGATGTCAGTGAGTCGAGTGTTTTTTTAATTCAGAGCTATAGCCACTCCCCTGCCCACCTGCTGCTGATTCATATGGAAAAAAACTGTCAATCAGCCGCAGGTAGGCAGGGAGAGTCAGGAGCTCATAAATAATCATAACTCATCATTATCAGCTGGAGCTTTTCAATACAATATGTTGGCAGATTGAATGGGTCAATTAAAGAAAGTGACCCAGCATTACTTATTTATGTTGCCCTTAGTTAGGACACCATAAAACTGGTGACAGGTTCCCTTTAAATACACTGGGTGTCCCCAAGCATACTGATAATGGTTGGGGATACCCCTTTCATATTCATAGCACTGACTCCATATATAGACATAGCCATATATGGACTCAGAGCAGGGACTCCTGAGCCAGAACTAGAGTCCTGACTTTTCAGTAACATTGAGGGATTCCCCATACAGGGATCTTCAGTAGCACTCGGGGATTCCCTGTACAGTGATTTTCAGCATAGACCTGAGTGGGCCCCCTAGGAGCAGTGGGCCCGGGTGCTGACGCCAGCGCTGACTATATACATTTTACCTTATAATTAAAGTTAGACTTAACTTTAACTTTTGCATCCTGAAACTATATGAAAATTACATCGTGGCACAGCAGGTGATTGGCAGTTGTTTCTGATAAAAGAGGAGAGAAAAACGGTCATGGCGCATTGCTGGGGTGACAAAAGAAGAAAGCCCCCCGTCTCCCGAAAGAACCCATTTCTCCAACCCCAGTGCTCTCATGCCCTACAGGTGGAAGACCCTTCTTCTGCCATTTGCTTTTCCTCCTTTTCCACATCATATCAATGAGAATGTAATCAGGAATATCCAGCTCCTCCTCTCTCTGCATCTTGCTGACTTTTCTCAGACATGGAGACTGCAAAGGATGATTTGAAAGAATTAAAGCCAGCAAAAGATGATGATGGTCATCATTAAGACCTGGCGTTCCTAAGGGGTGCTTAAAAAAGAATGATTTCCATATTCTACTACATACTAGTTCCATAGTCAATTACATAGAAAGGAAGGGGCTGTAGTACCAGTAACTTGGCCAGATGCATGTTCAGCCTCTGCGCCGTTGGATGAGTACACACATGCTGTTGTCTTTTTGCAATTTCCTCAGTGATCGATTGCTGTCGAAAAGTATTTAACCTTGACCTAATAATGATGCTATGTAATGCAACACCTAACAGAAGGCATTCACTTTAATCAATTTCGCGCCACTGCATACATGTACGGAATGAAACATTTAACCATGGCCTAATACTGACACTATGTAACACAACAACTAACAGAAGGCATTCGCTATAATCAATTTTGTTCCACTGCACGCATATACAGGGCGAAGTATTTAACTTTGGCGTCATACTAACACTATGTAATGAAACAGTTAACAGAAGGTATTCACTTTTATAAATTTTGCTCCACTACACACATGTACAGGGCAAAGTATTTACCCATGGAGTCAGACTGACGTTATGTCATGCAACAGCTAACAGAAGATGTTTGCTATAATAAATTTCGTTACACTGCAGACATGTACAGGGCGAAGGATTTGACTGTGGCCTAACACTGACACTATGTAACGCAACTGCTAACAGAAGGCATTTGCTATAATTAGTTTTGTTCCACTGCAAACATGTACAGGGCAAAGTATTTAACCTTGGTGTCATACTGATGCTATGTAAGGCAACAGCTAACATACGGTATTCACTATGATAAATGTGTACAGGACAAAATATTTAACCGTGGCCTAATACTGACACTGTAACACAACACCTAACAGAAGGCATTCACTTTAATCAATTTTGCTCCACTGCATACATGTATGGGGCGAAACATTTGACCGTAGCATCATACTGACACTGTAACACAACAACTAACAGAAGGCATTTGCTATAATAAATTTTGTTCTACTGCATGCATTTACAGGGCGAAGTATTTAACCGTGGCATCAAACTGACACTATGTAATGCAACAGCTAACAGAAGGCATTCACTTTAATAAATTTCACTCCACTGCACACATGTACAGGGCAAAGTATTTACCTGTGGTGTCATACTGACGCTATGTCAGGCAACAGCTCACAGAAGGCATTCGCTATAATCAGTTTTGTTCCACTGCACACATGTACAGGATGAAGTATTTAACCATGGCATCAAAGTGACGCTACGTAAGTTAACAGCTAACAGAAGGCTTCGCTATGATAAATCTCGTTCCACTGCACACATGTTCAGGGCAAACTATTTATCCGTGGCCTAATACTGATGCTATTAAATGCAATAGCTAAAAGAAGGCATTCGCTATAATCAATTTCGTATTACTGCACAAATGTTCAGGGCAAAAAATTACAGCGTCCTGGAATATGACACAATGTAACTGTATCACTAAAATAAGGGATTAACTCTGAATGTGGGTCCACTAAAACTGATGCACCCAGTGATTACACTTAACCTTGCAGTCTCCCTGATATCTCCATTTTTAATATTCCTTTTTTAAACTGTTTTCAACAACACTGTCCCTTGCCACATCTCTCCTTATACTAAGCTCACAGTGAAATGGTGGCTACCGTGCGAGATGAGAATTTTTTTAGGGCTGTGATATCACAAGGGATGGTTATCTATGGATCGGCTGGCTGGGTGGCATTATGGGTGATCTCACATTCCTGGGCTTCTTATTTTCGCTTTGTAACAAATGCAGGTAACCTCCAAACACTGCCTCTAGGACCCGAATCTGCACTGACCTAGCAGACCTTGTTTTTCAAGAACTCAAGGCCCAAAGACAAGCCTCATCGAATAAACACCATTCCTGAAAAGCTGAAGAAAAGAGAACAACTTAACTGAGAGACTACCCCTGAGGGAAAAAGAACAGACATTTACAGAAGGTTTAGAGTCATCAAGGTCATGCCTGGAAAGACAGTAAGGCACTGCACGTTTATGGCAATAAGACTTTACTGCTTGTGAAAAGGGTATATTGCTTTGGCTCCCACCAGACTTTGAGACTGATTGGCCACCCGAATCTATGATTCCATCCTGCAATGGGAACTGCAGACTTAACGACAACTGAATTGCCCGCCAATGGTTTTTTAGGAAGATTGCAAAGTGAATTTAGAGTGAAACTCAGGGAGGATTACTACCATCACTGCAACTGCCTATACACAACTACTGAGAGAAGCATGCTCTATAACATACTCCAGAACCGTGCCCATTGCTGGAGATTATACTACTACTCCCATTATCTATTCAGTAAAGAGAGACTTTATGTATTGCAATTAAATGGGTTTCACCATTCATCTGCTGGTCCCCACATATCGCCTTCTACCTTGCACCCATCCAGCTAACATCAAAGGCACCCCACCTCTCCAGGCAGAAACCCCAGATAGCTCAGGGAGTGTTGGAGTGAGGACAGCCACCGTGAATCAACCACTGCTCCTATCAGTGCCGCAATTACCACTCGCCTCCTCCCGGCTCTCCCCCTTGGGGTTGCTGGAAATCCATCAAGTCCTTTTCATCAAATTTAATAAAATCCTGCAGTCCTGGCCTTGAACTACTTATTGCGTTGAAAGCCATGCAGAATGAAAAGACACCGTGTTCATTTTGATGACTATGAAATGTACACAGATAAAGAGATACAAAGATTAGATTTTAATAATAATGTTCTTAAACAGGAAAATATCTTCTTAGGGATCTTCTACTATTCTTTTTAAAATGATTCCAAACTGCCTTGTAAACCTGAAATTTCTGGGAATGTGTCCTCACGTGAACTGTGACAGAAATGCAATGTATGTAAATGAATTCCCAACACTGACAACATGACCTCAGCAAAGATTAGACGCAGGCTATGATATTTGTAGAGCGACGTGTCTGTCAGCTCTAATTTTGGGATAGTTTACAATACACAGATCCTGTCATCACACTTATAACAGGTTCACTGCTGAAATGATGGCCGTGCTGACCACAAAGGGGTTGTCCACGATTTTGATATTGATGACCTATCCTCAGGTTAGGCCATCCATATTAGGCTACTTTCACACTAGCGTTCGGGGCTCCGCTTGTGAGTTCCGTTTGAAGGCTCTCACAAGCGGCCCCGAACTGATCCGTCCAGCCCTAATGCATTCTGAGTGGATACGGATCCGCTCAGAATGCATCAGTCTGGCACCGTTTGTCCTCCGCTCCGCTCAGCAGGCGGACACCTGAACGCTGCTTGCAGCATTCGGGTGTCCGCCTGGCCGTGAGGAGGCAAACGGATCCGTCCAGACTTACAATGTAAGTCAATGGGGACGGATCCGTTTGAAGTTGACACAGTATGGCTCAATCTTCAAGCGGATCCGTCCCCCATTGACTTTCAATGTAAAGTCAAAACGGATCCGTTTGCACTATCATGAAAAAAAAGAAAAAAAAAAAAAACATTTTTTTTTTTTTTTTTTGTTCATGGTAATGCAAACGGATCCGTTCTGAACGGAGCCACCGTCTGCATTAATATGAGCGGATCCGTTCAGAACGGATCCGATCGAACGCTAGTGTGAAAGTAGCCTTAGATTGGTGAGGGCCAGCCAAAATTCTGTACCCCCACCAATCAGCTGTTTACTTGCAACTCCAGGGCCAGGTAATTGGCACAGGAACTACATGGCTCTGTCCATTGTGTAGTAGACAGAGCTGGTTTTTGCAGTGCTGCTTCAATTCACTTTAATGGACTGAACGGTTTAGTTCTGGTGTCAACTTCCACTGCTGGAGCTGCTATCAGACCCCTAACTATTTTTAATTGGATGATGCAGTCTGCAGTGGCATGCAAAAGTTTGGGCACCCCTGTTCAAAATTACTGTTATTGTGAAAAGTTAAACAAGTTGATGATGAAATGATCGCCAAAAGGCACAAAGTTAAAGATGACACATTCCCTTTGTATTTTAAGCAAAAACAATTTTTATTTCCATCTTTTATACTTTCATAATATTGAAAAAGAAAAGGACACATAGCAAGATTTTGGGCACCCTGCATGGTTAGTACTTGGTAGCACCACCTTTGCTAAGTATCCCAGCTTGTAAACCCTTTTTGTACCCAGCCAAGAGTCTTTCAATTCTTGTTTGATGGCTTTTCATCCACTCTTCCTTGCAAAATCTTCCAGTTGTGAGAGGTTTTCTTTTGATGACTCTTGCTTGAAGATTTGTGCAGGTGTCACTGAACTGTAGAACAATGTACCACCACACCAGAGTCTTTTAAATCTTGCGGAAGGAAGCTCTTTTGCAGTCAAGCGGGGGTTTTAGCAATCCTATAAGCAGCTGTCTCTGAGATGTTTCTTAGTCTTCCAATCCAGACCTTCTATTGAGTGTTAGGCAGCTGCTTAAAAGAGTCCATGGCTGCTGTTTATTGGGGTACGGTTAAACGGGTCTTGGTTTTTATAAATCTTTGAAATTTGCATCACCTGGCCTTTCCTAATGATGATTGTGAACAAGCCTTAACCGTAACAGGCTATTTAAGGTCTGAGACCTTAGTCAAAGTTATCTGAGCGCTCAAATTTCACTGGGTTCCCATACTTTTCCAAGGTACTCCTTTATGCCTTTTGGAGATCATATCACCATCAATTTTGACCAGGGGTACCCATACCTTTGCATGCCACTAAAGCTGCTATTGCCTAAACTGGCTATTAAAAACTATTAATCACATGCTGTTAGTTACCCTCTTTTGAAGTTCCTGGACACATTATAGTAGTGATGAGCAGCATAGGCAATACTCGTTTTCGCAATATTTCGTGAATTTTTGGCCTAATATTCACCATAAATTCACAAATTCTAGAATTCGTGATCTCCAGTCATTATTTTCTTGATTGCGAAAATCGTCAATGTAATATGCACGTATTGCGCATGCAATACAGGTGTGGCTCACGTTTGCTACATTTTTCAAGTTGCTAGAAGTTTCCTGAGACTGGAGAAAATGGTTGGCAGAAAAACAGACAGAAAATTACTAAATTTTTTTTCAAAGACGAAAGACAAAGACACTAATCCCTATCACAGCACAGTAATTCCTAACACACTACCTAACACCCTGCACTGGAACCTATCAGCTAGACTATATCACTCTCTAACCTACACTGACTATCTCCCACTAACTATCTGTATTATATATATGAGCTAACTAACTAACTAATGTAATTAAATAAGGATCCAGATGACTGAGCAAAGTACAGAGTGCAGCAATAACACTGCTCTCTCTCTCAGAACTGCAAAAAATAGCAGAAAATAGCTGCTGGGGAGGTTCTTATATAGTAAGGGGTAGGCAACTTTCCTATTGGTTGCTAGGGATGTTGCTAAGCTCAGACAAAGACATTGCAGTCTTCTCATTGGTCAACAAGCAAGAAGCAGTGAAGGTACTGATGAAAAAAAAATCTAGAATATTTGCGATTATGAAGATTTAGCACTATATTCTACATCTTCGTGAATTCTCGAAGTTCTGATATTCGCGATAAAAATTTGCGATCAACACTACATAATAGAAGAACCATTTTCATCTGGCCCCAATAATAACCCTGACTGTTCTCCGCTCTGCATACTCTATTGGGGAGAGAGGGGCAGATTTATCTAGACAGACGCTTTCTGTACCGATCTTGATAACCCCTGCACTGCTGAAGGATGCACCACATTTATGACAAGGCGAAGGCCTCATCATAAATTAGGCACATCGTCCAGCAGTCCGTGCGCCTAAACAGAAATCTACAACAGATCAGAGCTTCTGCAGATTTCTGGTTTCATTTGCACCATAAAACAGGCATAAATGAAGATAAATTTGTCTCTGCCAAAAGCATTAAAACTGACATCCAGTGACCACATAATATCACTATGCCATGACCATAAAGTAGAGCCATATCATAGCCAAATAATACTGCCTTTCCATAACTGAATACAATGACCTAATAATGCTGCTGCATAGTGACTAATACAACCATATAGAAACCAAATAATTCTGCATAGTTGTCAAAAGACATAAAAATAGAGTGCACACTAATACAGACATATAGTGACCAAGTAATAAAATAATAGTGTGGTACAGGACAAAGGAATACAGTACTAGAAAAGCAGTCAGATGAAATACAATGACCTGTGGCTGATAATATTTTTTCTGGTTGTATAGTAGTTCCCATTCAAATAGATGAGAGCTTCTTCTAAGCTTCTTCCACCTCTCTAAAACTTGCACAGACATTTAAACTAAATTGTTTTGCTGCATATCCCTGCTTGTGCAAAATGTAACCCTATAGCATCCCGTAACAGTGCCTGCCACCATTCTGCCCCTATAAGCAATGTCTTATACGATACTGCGTTGGCAGTCAGTTGCCCCTATAAATAGTACCTCCTTTATTGTCCCTGTAAACAGTGTCTGCCAGTTACCCTCTTTCCCCCATATATAGATTCAGATAGGACACCTACTGTAAGTACTTTACTTATCTCCTCTTTCACGCTTGCTTTTAGTTCTTTGTCAGAAGTAATAGTTATGGACAACTTTGGGGAAAGTTTTTTCTTTGCTTATTGTATTCTACTTATTTTGGGATAAGAATTATTTTTCAATTGGTTCTTATAAAAAAAAAAATCCACAGCTTTTCCTGTACAGATTTCACTTTCAGTGTAGCTGCAGACTGTTGCTTTTGGCTTCATAGTAAATAATTTGGCTTAAATGAGTGATTATGAGCCGTCAGGAGTCATCAGAGCAGCTTTTTGACAGATTCACTCAAAAGCAGAAGAAACAGTCTGCAGGTGCTGTAAAACGACAGGCTGTAGGGGAAAAGGCCACATTATTATTTAGTAAATGAGTAAATAAAATGCAATACAAAAAAATGCCCTCAAATGTGTCTATAGCCTTTAAGGAAGTTGATGGCTATCCTTCCACCTGAGGTTGTATTCAGTTTTACCATACAACTCTTAAGGGTGTCATATAGAGTCTGGGCCCCAGGAATGCTGGCTTGCAGATCCTGGCAGTTTACAGTACTGTAATAATCAGGACCTTTCATGTTTTCAAACACAAAGTAATTGCACATTTTCGTTTAGTTTTTTAGTACTATATCCAAGATATGAAACAAAACACACTACTGCATTTTTCATGTCATGAAATACTGAAGACCATGCTCTCCATAATATTTTGGTTCTAAATTACCTTGGTTGACATTTAGTTCACCTAGCTAATATCAGCCTCAGATATAGCAGAGATTAGAAGTCTAGCGATCTCTAAAGTTCATGGTTTCTATGGTACTATCTTCTGCAGTCTCATCGACGTGAATGGAACTGTGGTCACTCATGCACACCATGGTTAAATAGCATTTCTGGGATATTGGTGCTTAAAGACTAATGATGGAGTAAAAAGGAACAATTGTTATTCATCCATCTCATTTTACTTCCTGCTGCTTATACCCCTGGCGTAATAAGGATTAACAATAAAATGGAAATTCAGACAGTCTGTAATAGAAATTGACTTTTGTGTCTCTGGTATCAGTCAGGGAATTTGTACATCTGCAATGTTTTAATAAGAATAAATTATTTTTATGAATCTCAATATATAGGCTTTATAGACAGAAGAGATGTTTCCTTAATATGTCTGCTTTCTGTTACATATTTGATAAAATATCATTTAAGCAGGACCTGTCACCAGAACAGTTAGCTGCATACCCTTGTGGCGGTATCATCAGTGACTCCACCATTTTTCCCTTCTAGCCTCCCCTCTTCAGCCGCTTTCTATGCCGTTAATTATTGTGCACAATAGCAGTGAACTGTCAGGTGACCTGTCCCCATGCAGTGCCCCACTCCTTAATGGGGCCCTGTATGTTTAAGGGTATTTGCAGAATATCATTCTATGCTGTGTATGTATATTGCTGTAATTCCTTCTAACAGGCTAGTGTTCTCTTCCATGTAATTACACCCAATCACCCCTACATATATATGTAGAGCAGGGGGATAGGGAAGTTAGTGAGTGTGAAGTCAGTTAAGTGCAGCAGTTAAGACAAAGAAAACTGCAAGGAAAAAAGGAAGGGCAGCATAAGTTTAGTTCTCAGCCAAGGAAAGCTACAAGAAGTCAGATACCTCAGCCAGACGGAAGGTTCGGATTAAAGAAGTGGACGACCAAAACTAGGGCTGAACCTGCTGTACCTGGAAGGGCTGACATTGAGCTACCCCTCTGAGTTGTGCGCAGACCAAGAGTAAGCCAGCCTGAACAGAAGAATAACAGAAAACCAATGTGTTGAGAGAGTATAAGGAGAGACTAGTGGAGGTGAGAGTGCTACCTCAGCCTATAGACTCCATTAGCAAGCAGTGTGTGATAGGAGTTAGCCTGCGGTGCCTGTCCACAGTCTGCAGTGAAGTACAAGCTGTATTTGGAGCCACATTCCTCTATGGACAGTAGACAATATTTATGGAAATTGTGAGTAAGCCAAAATACCAAATTGCCAGAAACCAAAAAAGTAGTCGCAATACCAATTCAGAAATTCAAAAGCCAGGGGAGTCTTTAATATCACAAGGGAAGAGCAGGGGGAGCCAGAGGACATGCAGGCGCCAGCCTATTATACCAAGAAGAGAGCAGCTCACACTGGCATCCATGCACGCTGTGTGCAGCTGCCAGCAGCGCGTCCTAAAGCTCTGGAGCCTCTGCGCACCACCTCATTGGCCCAGGGCTCCTACGTCAGAACAGGCCACCCGGCAGCCCTGGTTTCCCCGGCTGCTGGACGCCACTGTAAATTTTTTTTTAGATATCGGGGCCATTGCACTTTGCGTTGCCTGGGAGTGACTGTTGTGCATGTATTGGGAAACTAGGTGGGGTAGGGGCCATACTGTTTTTCTATGGGGCTCTATGAGATCTGTGTACGTCCCTGGTTTAATAGGGCCGATCCTGATGACAGATATTCTTTACGACCTGTGTACATGTGTATTATTAGTATTATAATATAATATATTCACATATGACAATCATTATGATTAGTGAGGGCTTTTCCAGGCTAGTCCTTCTTCCCTCTGGAGTACTGACCAAATATTTTTCTAGCCCAGGAAAGTCTGAACAGTACCGGTAGGCCAGTGCCAGTATGGATACTGTGCTGCGCTACAAGTTGCCGAAATATCTCAGCCGTACTAATGAGTAACCTGAGCGTCCAAAGAGAGACCTGCTTTAATTAAGACCATGAAATTGACCCACACTATTGTCATTTTCATACTGGGGACAAGTATAAATGTATTTGTCATAAAAATGTATGGTATGCACTATGTGGGGCGTATTAACTAGGTAATTATTCTAACTACTGTAGGTTGACCCAGCATGACCTCTTCTGGTACAGGGAATATTTCTTCTTCTTACAAGGTCATTAAGCCGCCCTGCACCAGGATGCAGCAAATCTCTGCTGATCTGAGCTTATCCGGCTCCACGTATACATGGAGAATGCACTTAGCAGCTGCAGGATGTCAATACCTCGCTGTGTCTAATACCCGCTGTCACTTCCTTCCCTGATAGAGAGATCATTTGTCAGGTGTATTATTGCCAGAGGATTACTGAGAGGAAGAACAAAGCAGGGGCACAATGCCCTAGAGGCGTGGGTTTGTCTTCTATGATTTCTGTTCATTTCTTCAACACTGTAGGGGGAAAGCAATTGTTTGAGATATATGAGTGGTAATTTGCTAACAAACAAACATTACGGCTTTTAGTAACCTTATGGGCAACAGTATACATGGAGGTAATACTCTAGCAACCTGATATTAGTATGGGCTTGCGCCGCATCCCGACCTGCACTATTTTTTGTAATAACCGCATCTCGTGGAACAAACTACCTGTGTTTGTCCAACCTACAACATGTAGGTTAACCATGGCAATATGCTGCAGCCACATACGAGTTCTACATGGTAGTTAATCAAAATCCAGCCTAAATGGATATAAATCTATATAATGGGTTAAAGGTAAGAAATTCTGGTCCAGCTACAACATAACCCTTACAGAAAGATAAACTTTAATATTACTCATACAGCAAAGAATTTGTCCTATAGTGTCCATACGCATAACCGTCCACCAAGATACTAATGAGAAACGGGGAAAAAAGATGACCCTAATTCCAATACCTAGGACTAGGCCCTCTGCCCAGGGGCGACTCCTAAAGGTGGAGACCCCCCGTCCTCGAACCTAACTGGCAACTCCTAGTTGGCCCTATTGTGTATGGGCTGATGATAAATGATCTAATGGTGGACTGGTATAAGCATGGACAGAAAGGATCGGATGCAACAAAATGCACAATGTATACAGCCCTGATGGTATACAATACCAAAAGGTACACGGTGCAACCGACTACACAAAACAATAAAAGACACCTAAGAGGATAACTATTGATCACACAGGAAATTCTGTGCTCAACCCCAACGCGTTTCCCCCATGGTGTGGGATCATCAGGGGGGGAAAGGATTTTGATAGATAACTAGATTGAAAATTGTCGAACGGAGGGAGGCCCAATGAATATTGGGACATCCGTGATACACCCGTTCGGCAAACAATGGTGTCAAATGACGGTCAATAGTACACTTAAAAGATTGGACCAGATGACCTTGCTGGGAGAAAAGGAGGGAGGGACATACACCAACAGTCTTGATGTTTAAGGCACGTATTTTTAGCGTGGTACAGCCAGAGTGGATATCTGTAGAAAAGAGAGGAGAATATACAAATGTATATATGCATAGATCTACATCCAAGCACCAAAATAAATTTCGTGAGGGACCACCACCAGCAAAAGCCTTATTCAAGGGAGTCACTCACTGTGTCCAGGGGAAATTCAATACATATATACAGCCACGCTCGGTCTCTCAAACAAGGCCATGGTTAGCCTTCAAGATAGTACTTACAGAGACCAATGGTGCAATGGTGTTCACAGAGTCCAGTGTTCATAGATATAACTGGCAACGATAAGCTGAAACATAATATAGTGGCCGATCAATAGAGAGATGTGCTAAATAAAACCCTCATAGTGTAGCCTGGATAGGGAAAATAGGCATACCTTAAGATACGTCCTGAATCAAATTGGACAACCGCTTAGGGTAAAAAGCCTATTCATCTTGAGTCCCCTATATGACAAAGGCATGTGATAAAGCGTGTGTCACATTTAATAACAAAATGGCATACCCCTAATGTATCAATGTGGTAACCACGGGTTACTTACTGTTGGTGCCTATGGACGACACATCCTCCCATGACAGATAGAAGTCACTCCTCCCAGGGTCCAACAGTAAGCCTCTCTGAACAGCCCCCTCTTATAGTCAACACCCCCTATTAGACGATAATTGATAGGCCCTGTGTCTGGGCTAGGATATAGAACCAGCCCCCTCATCATTCCGGTAAGGATTCCAGGCAGTAGCGATTGTGTAAAGGGGCGTGCGTTCCACTGTGGAACGCACGCCGCATAATCGACTTCCGGCCATGACGCCCGGATGTGACGTCATGGGCCGTACGCTCCAGAGTGGAGCGCACCTCAGCACTAGGCTGATAGGCCGTGTGTGTTTGCGTCCAGATAGAACGTCATCACCGGTGGACTTGCGTTCCACTGTGGAACGCAGTCGGCCAGACACAATGGAAACACTATAGTTAGGGCACAGATAAGCCACGACGAGGAGGGACAGTTAGAATGAAAATTATACACAGCCCAAATATAGCCCCTATTAATAGATAATAAATCTCTACAAGGGAGCAGTGATTATAAAGATTTTAGACACATTGAATAGAAGGTATAGACGATAGCTATGGGGGTGGCTGGACCGAGGGCTTCAAGTAAGACAAATATAAGATCGCAGTAATTGATAGACTCATTGATAAGTGAATTATAGCTAAATCAGTGAAAACGTAAATGATCACTGTCCATGATAGTAAAATTTAGGTGCTTTACGCACCAGGCCCAGTCTATAGGGACAAAAGGGTCAACCGAGCCCACATGGTAGTTACCTTCTTTTGGAATGTACATGGTGCTAGTCTTAAAAGGGGCTTTCCTACTATCCTAAGCAATTATTATGCAAAGAAAAAAAGGGGGTCAGTCAGCACATCCCAATGCGCAGGCGCACGTCGCCATGGCTGAAAACACAACATAGAACAAAACATACACTGCAACAACACTCTGCAAACCAAATAAAGTACAAAAAGGAAATATATTGCTAATGCTATGCTTATAAATGAGAGATGCTTGGCAAATTATTTTGTGCTAAATTATTTGTTGCCGTCTGCCGCACGTCAAGGCGATCTCTGTAAGACGGGAACCTAACACTAAGTTCAACCTGTTAAGTGCCATAACAGCGACCATGAAGTTCAGGGGGTGTAGGTTCTAGCAATTATTATGAATGGAAGTCCTAAATTACCCCATGAGAATGGAGAAGTGGTGGATATGCATGACCTCCTCTCCATTCAGTGCTATGGGACTACTATCTTCTGCAGTCTCATAGAAGTGAATGGAACTGTGGTCACTCATGCACACCACCATTCTCATGGCCCTCCGAGACATCAGTTCTTACTGCAGTTCCCTGAGGTCAGGCCCCTAGCAATCAAATGCTTGTCCCCTATACTGTGGATGCGGAATGAGTATTGTTAGCAAAGATGGCTAACGCACTTCAGCTGTGGAGAAACTATGACTCCCAGCATGCTCCATTTATTTCTATAGAGTTTTGAGTACAGCCAAGCAAGTGTGCATCTCGGGAGTCGTAGTTTTACCACAACTGGAGTGCCGGAGGTTAGCCATCACAGTGTTAGTGGGAAAACCCTTATATTGACATGGGTGCAAGTCTTATCTCAGACATTTAGACTACATTCACCAGGCTGTGAAAAATGGCAGTGTGACGGCTGTTTTTTTTAACCAATTGAAGTCAATGGGGCTATTCACGTAGACATAAAAGCCAGTGAATAACCACCATCCAAAAATAGGACATGTCCTATTTTTGGCCGTTTTCACAGCCAGTCAGACGCCATTGAAAAAAAGCCAAATGAATTCACCCATTTTTAATGGCTATTTTAAACGGCTGTGTGGGGATTCGCTCTGGTAGACAGGGTAAGCGGACGCAGTACAGAGGCAAAAAAAAACTGTTTGTAAAGCAAAACTTCAGTGTTGATTCACACATAAGGCCAAAACAAAACAACACTTTTCAGTCTTCACAGAACAAAAAATCACCTTGTTTGCAGTTCTATCTCCAGTAGTCCACAGCAGGCTTTAGGGGGCCTGTTTCCCAGCGTGTGGCTCTCAGCCCTCCAGCCCGCCACAAAGCCTCATATTCCAAACACAGAGACTGACAGCGCTCCACTGTCAGAGAGGAGTGATCCATACCCAGCTGACACTGCTGGCTGGGTTTGATATAGGCAGAGTCAAGACCCGGCCTGGAACGTGGGGAGCAGTCACCCACCCAGCACTTTTGACTACTCCCAGTAAGAGCCGTCCTGGATCAACTATACAGCCATACTACAATAGCTAAATTGTCAATCAGCACTAGCTGCCGCTCACACCTGAAATTACCGGCTCTTACTTCACAGAGACCAGGAACCTCGGTGACACATACCTTCCGTCAACGACGTACCCTTGCGCCTTCCTACAGCTGTTAAAAACAGATGCGAAATTATCATTAAAAATTGACAGAAAGTGGCAGCAGAAATGGTTGAAAATGGCCATGAAAAACTGACAGTTTGTCTGATTTTCATGCCCATTTTTTTGTCACAGTCATGTGATTGTAGTCTTATAGTGTATCCTCTGGAATTGACAGGTAGGGGTTCAAAAAAGGTAGGGGGTCACCTGCCTGGTGCTGCAACCACTGGCTGTTGCATCTAGGCAGAGACTGAATGGAGAGGTGACTCCCATACAACTGAATGGAGAAAGCCACATGGCCACATCTCCATTTTTTTCCACTTGGATGTAACAGGGGCCACAGTTCTTCACATGGGTAGGAGTCCCATAGGTGGGACTTGCATCATTCAGATAATTATGACATGCTCATGAATATACACTCCTCAACACTGAAAATTGCAACACTAAGAAGGACAAGCCGTAAGGTTATGCAAATCGAGGAAGGAGCAGGTGTCACTAACATCTGCAGATGATTACATTTTCAAGCTAGCAAAAATCTGTGGCATGTGGGAGAGGCATAAAAGACAGAATTAAAAGCAAAGTATTTTTCAGCCACATGAAACCTCAAAAATCGGGTCAAGCTATGTGGGATGATAGCAGTCGGTGCACAGAGATGACTCAATGCACAGATGGATTGTGTGATTAGAAGAATGGTCCGTAGTGATCCTTTATGTACTGCAAGTGAAACTGGACTTCACATCCCAAGCCTAAGGCTGCAAACAATGTCTACACCAGGGATCAGCAACCTCCGGCACTCCAGCTGTGGTGAAACTATGACTCCCAGCATGCTCCATTCACTTCTCTGGGAGTTCTGAGAACAGCCAAGAAGGTGTGCATGCTGGGAGTTGTAGTTTCGCCACAGCTGGAGTGCCGAAGGTTGCTGATCCCTGGTCTACACAAACTATCAGAAGGTGTTTGCTCAACAATGGGCTGTGAAGCAGATGTCCAGCTGCAGATATTCCATTGACCTCCCGTGACCTCTGTTAAAGGTTATCATAGTGCACAGCAAGATGGCAATGGAAGATGAAATGGAGGTTTATCCTTTTCAGTGACGACTTTCGCTTATGTAGGCAACACCAAGGAAAGATCGCACTTCTGGGATTATGGTGTGGGGTGGCAGGACTCCTCCAATCTTTATTTCAGGTACATTAACAGCTCAGCATTACAGTGATTTGGTGATGGAACCAATCGTATGACCATTTCTCCAAAGTGTCCCCAGGACACATATTGTCACGAGGGTGTCAAGAGCCACACCTGACTCCGTTGTACCCGGGGTCAGGAGGTCGCAGCGGTTGGCTGCACGCTCTATGTAAGATAGGGATGTTTCCTTATTGTAGCTTTCTGGGTTTGCTTTGCAAACCCTTTTGGCTCACTCAGGGATCCGTAGCTCCTTCTCTCAGCTGTTCCTTGTCCAGCACTCCCAATCCTCCTTATATTCCCCTCTCACACTTCTCTGGTTGCCAGATATAGAGCTTCCTGCCTGGACATCTATTCTGACCCACTGGAGCTGTGTTGCTGTGTTCTCTGGTAGTTGATCCAGAACACTACCCTCCGGATCCCTGTTGGACAGTTGTTGTCGTCCACCTGGGTGTTTGTGTTTGTCTGTGTTTGTCTGTCCTCTCCCTGGTGTTTCCCTCTTAGTGTCAGTGGTGAGGACTAGCGATCCCACCGGCCCGTTCATTATCTAGGGTTCATTTCAGGGAAAGCCAGGGTTTAGGCACGTGATCGCCGCACGGGTGAGGAACCCGTCTAGGGACGTCAGGGCAGTCAGGTGCCAGCCGCAAGGAGAGTTAGGGGTCACCACCTTTCCCTCTCCCTTGGGCAGAACTTTCCCTTTTTCCTCCCTGTGCGTGTTGCTGGTCATTACACATATTTACCGCAAAGTGCCATATCTTTCATGAACTTTATAATTTAGCTATAATAGCCTGCCTACATTCAGTGCACTGCTTGTGCTGTTCATAGCGTACCCAGTCTTAGGCATATTGGTACACTGTAGACTTTTTCGAGGGAGAGGGTGCCCACAGAGAGGGCTCTGAGTGCCGCCTCTGGCACCACCACTGTCCTAGAGGATGTTTTTCTGTGGGAGTGACCCACCTGCCATAACTACTAGACCCAGTGGCATGCCTGGGGAGGGGGGGGGGGCGGTCCCTACACCCGGGACCCCCGCCGATCAGCTGTTTGAGAAGTCAGCGGCAGCAGCACCGCTGCCTTCTCACTGTTTACCGCTGACCGAGTGACGTCACGACTTGTATCAACTGGCATGGGCGGGGCTAAGCTCCATTCAAGGGAACGGAGCTTAGCCGCTCCCAGGCCAGTGATACTAGTCGTGACGTCACTGGGCCGGCGGTAAACAGTGAGAAGGCCGCGGCGCTGCCTTCTCAAACAGCTGATCGGCGGGGGTCCTGGTTGTCGGACCCCCGCCAATCAGAAGCTGATGATCTATCCAGAGGAACAAAGTGCAGAACCCTTTTAAGACCCTTGTGTTGTATTGTATTTTTTAGCAGTTTTTGCCATGGACTGTTTTTGCATTTTTTATGGACTGATATGCACCTTGCCATATTGAAAGATGTGTCGATGCACATCCCAACTGCTGTGATTGAATGCCTAGGCTTATATTTACACTGTCTATTTTGCACATGCCTTAACCTAATTATTGCAGGACAAAGACAAGAAGAAGTTGCCAGAGCGTTACTGGGTCTTAGTATATGCATCTGTACAGTAAGGAGAAGTGCAGTACCCCAAAAGGTTACTGCAAATAGTTAATTTTCGGTTAATAGGTTAATATCCATTGTTAATGTTAAAGCACTTTTTCTGTGTGACGTCTGTAATCCAAGAGCTGAAATGAGAACACTATTTAGTTATTGTGCCTTGCTCAGTGGGAGGAGGAGGGCCCTCTGGGTCAGGAGCTTAGTTGTTCATTTCAAGTAGTCGGAGAGAGGAAGCATCTGCATGTGTCTGTGCTAAAGTGAGACCTGCTGTAAGGAACCCTCATCCTTGCATCAACTGCCACCATCCTCAGAGAGAAAGAAGGACAGAATATACATATTGTTGAAGGCCAAGGTAAAAGACTGGTGCAAAGGTCAGACAATAAGAGCAAATGCTCTTCTATAGCTACAGTCCTTACTGCTAGTGGAAACTGTATATCGCCTCAGGCACCCAGCACACTTTTACCGCTGATTAGCTACCGCTGGAGGATCTAAACTCTACTGTGGGAATTGTAGCACATATTGTGAATATGCACTCCTTTGGTTCACATGGAAAGTAGTTTGGATCTAAAAGAGAGACTCTGAATTAACAAATGTTCAGCTTTGGAAAGTGTTTGTGATTGGGATTGTTGTATGTACTCTGGAGAGTCTGAACTGAATGCTACCATCATCATTGTATATGAATTGCCTAAGCTACATCAGTAAAAAAACACTGGATATGTTACCCGTACACTGATTATTACCTTGCACCTCCCTTGCACGGCCTACATCAGCCCTGCTTTGAACCTGTAATTCACAACATCAAGGGCACCCCACCTAACACCACACAGGAGCCCCAGAACTCAGGAAAGGCCCCAAAGGAGGAAAGGGTGCACTCTCCATTCATCGCATCACTCCAGCGTGAGCACAGCTACCGTGAACCACTACTACTCCTACCAGTGCCATGACTACCATCCATTTCCACCTTCCCCAGCAGCCTGCTGCATAAGAACTATAAAAACCTGTGAAACATTGTTTACAAGGTACATTAGCTAAAAGCAGTTCTTACACAAGCTGATACAATTTAGATTTAGTGCAGGACAACTTATCAGATATATATTTCAGGTTGTATGCATTCTCAGCTCTTTGACAACCAGGTAGGGTATCTGTACCTGCAAGCATGATTGTTGTCGCTAGGATATACAGAATAACATTGCCAGGTTCCATTGTATAGCCAGGACATTGCGAGGGTTGTTTGCAGAGACATTATTCATCTTATTCCTCATTATGTCTTACACACATATGGCAGTTATTGATTGTCTAAAAAGATATAGCAAATGGAATTGATGTAATATTTGTGTTTTAATCCTTTTTGGGTGAGTGGATAGATTAGATAGATAGATAGATTATATAGATGGATTGATTAGGTGGATTAGATAGATGGATGATAGATTAGGTAGATGGATAGATAGCTAGATTAGATTATTTTAATGTGAATGTCTCTGAGATAATCACTCAGGACTGGAGGGCAGCCTTCTTAGCACAATGGGGGTTTGTTATATAACTATCCCTAACTCACTACATTGCAAGGCATATCATTACAAAGAATATAGCAGGTGATATAATAATTAAAGGGAATGAAATACATAGATTAGATAGATGAATAGATAGATAGATAGATAGATGTACCTTTTCTCTACAATGAAGCAACAGATCTCTAACTGAAAGGTATCATTAGCCCCGCAAGGCATTGTGCCTGGTTTAACAGTGAATTTCCTGGTGATGGGTTCCACACTAGTGCTCATCATCCTCCTCTATTCATATCCATATGACCATACTGTTGATTTAAAAATAAATTTGTATTGGTATAAAATATTGAGGTAGTGATAATTACTTTACCCAAACAGCATACAGTTGTTACCAATGTGAGTCAGGCCCCACCTTAACTGTCAAACCAGAGATCAACATATGGCGAATCGCCCCGTCGAGGTGGTGACGTGATGACGTAGTGGACGTCGCGCTCCCGGCTCTCCCCGCTGCTCTGCTACCTCGCTGCCGCTTCGACTATGCTGGCGTCTGTGTGCCGAATCCTCCATCTACCCTCTCTGTGACCGGGACCGTGTGATCAGCGCTGCTGCCTTTTGCCCAAAGCCTGCCACGCTGCTGATATCGGCTGTTAGGTTCAGGCTGCCTCCGGCTCTTTCTTGATTGTGCCGTGCTTGATGCTGCCGCTCCTGCCTCCTTTCCTGCTCTCCATTTCACTGTGAACAGTTTTGCCGTCTGGAGGTTTTCTCTCCTTTACCTCCGTGGAGTGTGCCTCCGGTTCCTGCCTGATCCGCTACCCCCCTTGCTCTGATGTCAGTGAGTAACCTTGTGTTCCCTCATATCTGATGGTTTTTTGAAGAAGCTATAAGCTTCTCTCCTCTAGTGACTAACCTCCCTATAACTGCTGACTCCAACTAACCTTGAACGGACTTTGAATAAGTTGTGTATGATTGCATATGATTATAAGCTGCATTTGATCATAAGATCACAAGAAAGCCAACTTTAAAGTCTAAAATATAAGCTGGAGAAGGGGGAAAAAAAAAAAAAAAAAAAAGGAAATAAGAGGAGAAAGAGTATAAAGAAGAGTGGACATAAAAAAATAAAAAAAAAAAGGGAAGAGTGAAAAAAAAAAAAGGGAAAAAAAACAAGAACTAAGAAGAAGGCACTGAAAAAAAAAAAAGGAAAAAAAAAAAGAAAAAGGGGGATAAGGAAAAAAAAAAGGAAAAAAAAAAAAAGGAAAAAAAAGAAAAAGAAAAGGAACAAAAAAAAAAAAAAAGAGAAAGAAGGAGAGCAAAAAAAAAAAAAAAAAGGTATATATTTAAAAGAGAGAAAGGAGGCGGAATAAGGGGGAAAAAAAATCAAATAAATATCTAAAAAAAATATATTTAAAAAAAAAAATTAAAAAATTAAAAAATAAAGAGGAATAAGATATGGGCCCAAAAGCCCCAAGGCGTTCGACCGATCTATCAGGTCAGAAACATGGGTCTAGAACGGCTGAACCAACAAAACTTGACCAGTTTCTGAAATCCCCAAGGGTCAATACGAGGGGCGGACAAAAGGAATTCTCTGAAAAAAAAAATTATGAATTAGAGGTAACTGAGCGAGAAATACAAAAAGGCGCTAGATACCCTGAGGAGGAGGATGGAATAATGGGGGAAGTTATCCCTGATGACAATTCGTCCCCGCTGGAAGAAATACTCCTAGCGGTTAAACAGAACGGAGATTTAATACAGGTGGTTACAACCCAACTTGGATCTATTCAAGTTGATGTGGGACTAATAAAAGATGAATTGACCAAAATGCGAGACAGACTCAACACCCTTGAAAGTTCTGTCACCCTTATACAGAAGGAATCCAAAAAAATAAATACGGAAGTTTCTATACTTAAAGTGGAAAATAATCTCCTGAAGAAAAAGGTAGTGGACCTTGAAGATAGGTCACGAAGATATAACGTGAGAATAATAGGGATTCCAGAGGGTGAGGAAGGAAAAAATCCAACCGAATTTGTACAGAAACTAATTCTTGAGAACTTTGGTAAAGAGTCATTTTCTCCTCTTTTCATGATTGAAAGAGCTCATCGGGTCCCAGGAGGAAAACCAATTCCAGGGAGACAACCTCGGACAATCCTTGCTAAGTCACTGACTTCAGGGGACAGAGATGTCCTCCTGAGAAGGGCGAGGGAATCCTCACCGGTTGTGTATAACGGGATTAGACTGGCCTTTTTTCCTGACTTTTCGAAAGAAATACAAGAAAAGAGACGCACATTCATGATTGTTAAAAAGAAGCTAAGAGAGAGGGATATTAAATATTCTCTTATATTCCCGGCCAAACTGCGGATTATTTTTGAAGATAAAACTTTTTTTTTTGATACCTCAGAAGAAGCCGCGGACTGGATTGAGCGAAACAATCGATGACTCAATTGGGTTATGAATTGACGGGAATAATTAGTAATATAAGGGGCTCATACCCCTAAATGTAGTCTTCTTTGCTTCAAAATGGCGGTGTGGGGGTGGTTGACTGGGGGGAGGGTCGAGGGTTGGTCATAGGAAAGAAATCTACTACAATATGTGGTGGGTTGCCTGTGGGAGGGGGGTGAGGGGGGGGGTTGGGTTGTGGTGCGTCAAAGTAGGTGTGGTTCCCTTTTTTTTTCAGTTTATTATTCTCTTTTTCCATCTTGTTTTCTCCTTTTTCCCTCTCTCCTAATCTTCCATTTAACCATTGTTGATGACGATGATTAGAATTTTTTCTTGGAATGTACGTGGTTTGGGGGAAAGAAGTAAGAGACAAGCGGTTTTTGACTTGACTCAGGCCCATCTACCAGCAATAGTATGTTTGCTCGAGACCCATCTTACTGAGGAGACCACTAGAGTGGTCGACAGGGGATGGGCTGTGCATACGTATCATTCTACCCTCTCCAATTACTCGAGAGGTGTTACGGTGTTGATACATAGACTTATTGACTTCGTTTGTGAGGCATCCTCTGTTGACCAACAGGGAAGATTTATTTTTCTATATTGCAGGTTAGGGGGAGAGTTATGTATTTTGGCCTTTGTCTATATCCCTCCGCCATTTTCTCTTCTGGTTCTTAACTCTCTTCTATTATTCATGGATAAATGGCCAGAATGTCCAACATTGATTATTGGTGATTTTAATTGTGTCATCGATCCTTTACGTGATAGGGTCTCTATGAGTGCTAGGGGTGACAGTACGGTCCAGGGGTCCCCCCTCGCACGGTTCTGCCTGGAGGCTGGATTTGAGGACGCTTGGGAATATCTGGGACAGGGGAAAAGGGTTTTTTCATGTTTTAGTAAAGCAGGTAAATCATTGTCTAGAATTGACCTAGTACTGATAAATAGCAAATATATGAAATTGATAAAACGAATGAAATATGAAACAAGGTCAATATCTGATCACTCCCCGTTAGTACTTGAATTATGCTTCTCTCAGGATAGATATATATCAAAACCTCCCTTTAGACTAAACCCTTACTGGCTATCAGTCATAAAGACACATGAAATAATTCGAAATGAAATAGGCCGATTCTGGGATATCAACGACGGCTCAGCAAAAATTCAAGTGGTATGGGATACCTTTAAGGCGTACATGAGGGGATTGATGGTTAGTAATATCACGAATCTTAGAAGAGAATATGGAAAAAAACAGAAAAATCTAGAGAAACATGTGATCTTAGCGACAGAATCCTTCCATATAAATAAGACGGAGAAAAATAGGGAAAATATGCAAAAAGCCACACAAATATATGCTAATTTTTTACTGGATAAAGCTCAACAGAATCTTTTCTTTAAAGGGCAAAAATATTTTACTGATTCTGGGCGACCCGGTAGGCTACTCTCCAGAGTAATCTCCAATCAACAACCTAAAAAACATATAGAGAAGGTTCGAGTGAGGGATGGTAGAACAGTTACTGGTCAGGGTCCGGTGGAGAAGGCCTTTTTTGATTATTTTCTTGATATGTATAAGGCTGATTCTAATATTACAGACGATAAGATAGATCTCTACCTAGATAGGATTAACTTTTCAACTATTACTGAGAACCAAAAGAAAGCATTAGAACTGGAGGTCTCAATTAAGGAACTTGAGGGAGCTATTAAATTATGTTCACCTAATTCTACTCCTGGTTCAGACGGGCTTCCATATGAATTTTATAGCAAATATGGGGACTGTATTTTTCCTAGATTACTGGAGGTCTTTACTGAATCAATGGAGGATGGGAGGTTGCCAGATTCAATGATGGAGGCTACAGTGATACTAATTCCAAAAAAAGGCAAGGACCCTCTAGATTTAGAATCTTACAGACCAATTTCACTGCTTAATGCAGATGTAAAGCTTTTGGCGAGGGTCCTTGCTACAAGGCTCTCTGGGGTCATCTCCTCCATAGTCCATCCGGATCAGAGCGGTTTCATTAAAAATAAGGGTACACATTACAATCTACACCGGCTCTTTTCTAATATCCAGGCCCCTGGGGGGACCGCCCGCTCCATCCTGTCATTAGATGCCTCTAAGGCCTTTGACAGGGTGGAGTGGCGTTTCCTCTGGAAGGTTCTTGCTAGGATGGGCTTTGGAGAGAGGTTTATACGTACTCTTAGGCTATTGTATGGATCTCCAAGGGCTAAATTGAGTCTTAATGGAATTTTGAGTAGCAGTATCGAGTTAAACAGAGGCACCCGTCAGGGTTGCCCACTATCTCCCTTATTATTTGATATATATATCGAACCCCTTGCGATGGCCATTAGGCAGGACGATCAGATCAAAGGATTTGGTACGCTAGGAACACAAGATCGTATCTCACTATATGCAGACGATGTTCTGTTTTTTATAGATCATACGGAAACCACTCTCCCTAGGATTATTCAAATGGTTAAATTATTTGGTGAGGTTTCTGGTCTTCTTATAAACTGGACCAAGACTAGTCTGCTTCCAATAGACCCCCTACCACAGAAAGAGATTCCTGTTACACAGTTGGATATTGTTGATACTTTTCAATATTTGGGTTTGACGATATCGCCTCGGGTCGAAAATTTTGTAGAACTTAATTTGATCCCCATAATAGTAAAGATCAGAGCTAAAATAGGAATTTGGCTGAAACTTCCCCTATCTAGAGCTGATCGAGTTTCACTAGTCAAAATGGTGATATTACCACAATTGCTCTATGTGCTCAGGAATACACCTATTTGGATACAAGACAAACATTTTAAACTTATAGAGAGACTAATTAATGATTTAATATGGGGAAGAAAGCGAGTTCGAATTAAGTTGGAGTATTTGTATAGATCAGTGGAGTGCGGGGGTTTAAATCTCCCCTACTTTAAGGGGTACTTTATTGCAGCCCAGCTATTGAGATGCTATGAATCAGAGCATAGCGCACTACTGGGGAAGTTGGTAAATAGTCATGCCCACAATAATATTTTTTCCTTGTTGGAATCTGGCCTATTGAAGAGCTATGAGCAAGGCTACAGAGAGACTATAAAACTACTCCTTAAGGTGTGGGCTACAACTAGGACATGGTTGAAAGTTAAGGGTTCACTTACATTTACGCCTCTTTGGCATAATTTGTATTTACAAAGGCTGGATGAAATTGCAGCTGACACATTTTGGCAGAAGAATAAAATTTTATATATCTCACAGGTAGTTAAAGATAGAGAAATTAAATCCTATATAGAAATGATACAAAATTTAAAAAATCTTTCATGGTTTAGGTATTTCCAATTGCGTTCTGTGTTATCCAGCTTGGATGATAAGCGGCTGTTGGATATAGATAATGTATCCTTTCTGAATGATTGGGTAGGAGGTACACATTCTAGAATAAAAATTTCAAATATATATAAGTTATTACTTAAAGCACGGTTTAGTGACATACACTCTCCAGGACAAAAAGCGTGGGAGGTGGACTGTCCGAATGTACAAATAGAAGGGTGGGATAATATTTTTGGGAATCTATCTTCACTATCCCAGAACTTTAACCATGTCCTGATACAATTTTATATCTGCCACAGATTATATATTACTCCATTGTGGATGAACAAATGTGGGTTAAGAGACACGTCCAACTGTCCCAAATGTGACACTGTAGGAGCAGACTTTCTCCATATGATATGGACCTGTCCAGAACTTATAAACTACTGGAACGGTATCAATAACTATATTATGTGTAAACTAAAAATTCGAATTCCTTTTGAACCACAAGTATTTATTCTCAATGATCTCTCCAAATTAAAAAATCATAAGTATCAAAAGATTTTTTTGAGTAGAGTATTGATGTTGGCTAGAGTTTTGATCAGCCGCACCTGGTTTGCCCGATCTACTCCAAACAAAAACACATGGATAAATTTAATTGATAAGGTAATGAACTACGAAAATTTTTTATACAGACGGAGGGAAAATGAATATCAATGGACCAGGATATGGGGTGGTTGGAGGTCTGGTTAGCTGAGATCAAGTTGTTTTATATATAAGGGTCCTACTTTGACGCACCACAAACTGGGAGGGAGGGAGGGGAGGGTTTTCTAAATATTTTGAAAAGATGAGTGGAATATACGCACATATAATCACTTGGGTTACTAAGAATTGAGAGACTGTAATAAAAATTTTTATTGTAAAAAAAAAAAAAAAAAAAAAAAAAAAAAAAAAGAGATCAACATATGGAATGGAGAAAAAAGGAGCTTTTGCCAATAAGGTCCCAGATGTACGGCTCAACGTCAACATTGTTTGTCAAATATGTAAAAACAAAGGGCCAGATTTATCATTAGCTCAAGTCGCTAAAACTGTTCAAAAAAGTGCGACTTTTATTGGTTCTGCGCTATGCTTGCCAGTTTTCTGAAAGTGGGCGTGTTTTTTTAATGTAAATTTATCTCTAGACAGATTTACTATTGCGACAATTTAAAAAAGTTGCAAAAAATTTAGCAATTTCACTCCAGTTAGGACCATGCTTATCTTAGGCGACTTTTTAATAGAACATGTGACTTTTACGTAAAGACGTGCGACTTTTGTAAAGCCGCTTACTGAAGGATACTCTGCTACCGTCTAACCACGTTTATCACAGTATTAAAGGACCATTAATAAATCTGACTTAGCGAAAAGTGATGTTGGACATATGCAAAAGTGGAGTAAGATGTAAGTGTAATGATAAATCTGGCCCAAAATGTTTTGGGACAGGACTAGCCCCTTACTCAGGTAATGCACAAAGGCTGAGGGTGAGTGGAACCAACACGTACCACCTCCCCAGACATATCAAGTGGTACTGCTCTGTGTGCGCTGTTGTGTATTTTTCAGTAGAGTACCATTGGAGAATCCAGACATAAGGGTACAAAAAAGATGTATAACACATAGATGTTACTATTGGTGGTGATAACCACAAACGCCTATGGATACCTACAATGCAGTGAGGTTACTAGTAGATAGGGACCTAACATACATACAAGGTATACAATGCATTGTGATATAAAAGTACAAAGAAAATGTACAAAAAGGAGCATGACAGATATAGTCAGTCTATAAAATGTGACCAGCAGGCTCAATCAACTCCAAAATTTCCAACTCATTTCCCAAAAGTTAGCTATCCACTGGGTGAATAATCCTGTGAGGAGATCAAAATATACCTATGCAGAAGAACATATGTTCGGTTACATTTATCATAAAAGCCAGATACTCAAAAAGTCCCAGTAGACCTTGATATATAAGAACCAATAGCTCATCCTTCAAATTTTCCTTCATCACCAGCCGTATATAGGAAATGTGCAGATTACAAAAAAAAATTGACAAAATATATAAATATTATAAAATACATAATATAGCTAATGTACCAAGGGGTACTATAGTACTTACATATAGTAAAAAAAAAAAAAGGTACTGCTTGAGATGTCACATAATTACATTGGCTGAAATAGGTTGACAGTATGATCAACCCTATTACACCATAAATATTGCCTGGTAGGGCGCATCATGCTGATTAAAATGATACATTTTCCTCTGTAAGCTAAACATATGCAGAGATATCTTTTTTTTTTATTTTTTATTATATTAAAATGAGCAAGTTGGAGCACCAGAAATTGGGGCAGAATCCTTGGAACACTGCTTTGTAACAACCCCTGTGCTCTACACACTCCCACCTCCACTTGATTGACAGAGCTAAACATCAGCATACTGAAGGCAGAGCTATGTTCTACCTTTTAAATATCATATATACTACTGGATTTCTAAACTTAGAAAACTAATACATATTACTGGTTTATTAACAAGCACAATATATAATTAAAAAGAAACCAATTATATGTGTTAGCTTTCTAAGTATAGAAAAAACACCTTCCTCAATGTGAAAAGGTCTGGAGGTAAATGGTCAGCTTTGCATGTAGAGATCCCAAATTTGAATCTTGGGAAAGACTTTCAGATTTATTCCTCCTGATTTAACCCATAATAAAAGACTATAGCTTTTTTATATTGCTGGTTTCTTTACAATAATATATTGTGCTTGTGAATAAACCAGTAATTAGTTTTAGATTTCTAATCATAAAAAACACTACTCTCAATATAGTAAAGCTATAGGGCCAGATTTATCATGACTCTGACAGCTCACTCCACTTTCACATATGGCTAAAGTCAGTTTTAGCCAAGTCAGATTTATGATCGTCCCTTTAAGACTGTAATAACTGTAGTTTGACGGTAGCAGTTTATCCGTCAGTAAGCAGCTTTACAAAAGTCGCACATCTTTGCGAAAAAGTTGCACGTTTTTATGAAAAAGTCGCATGTTCTATTAAAAAGTCTCATAAGATAAGCATGGTCCTCACTGGAGTGAAATTGCGACTTTTTTGCGACTTTTTAGCGACTTTTTAAATAGTCCCAATAGTAAATCTGTCTAGAGATTCATTTACATAAGAAAACACGCCCACTTTCAGAAAACTGGCGAGCATAGTGCAGAGCAGAAAAAAGTCGCAAATTTGTGCGCAGTTTTAGTGTTTGCGCATTTTTTTGGGACTTTTTCACTCCATTATTCTGACCTGAGCTAATGATAAATCTGGCCCATAGCCTTTTATTATGGGTTAAATGACAGGAAAAAAAATTGCTGAAAAAAAACATATACGCTACTTGGCTTTCAGGTGAAATTTATGAAAAATATAAAATGTTCATGCTACAGTGATATTATATCATGAAAGTAGGGCATTTAAGTAGAAGCATGCACTGGTGACTTCCTCATCTCAAACTATTTATTGAAACAAAAACCAACAGCAGTGTTAGGTATACCCCCACAAAAAATGTTAATATCTCAAAAACGTATCATGTTTAGCATCAAATACAGCTTGACAATGACGTCTCATGCTATTCACAATTCGACTTATTGGCTGCTGAGGCATGGCATCCCACTCTTCTTGAAGGGCTGCCTTCAGGTCATTGAGGTTCTGGGGTACAGAGTTATGACCCTCTACACGGAGACCCAGCTTATCCCATAGGTTTTCAATGGGATTCAGGTCTGGAGAAAGTGCAGGCCTCTCAATTTGAGGTACTCCAGTCTCCAGCAGCCATTCCCTAATGAGGTGACCTCGATGAGCTGGCACATTGTCCTACATAAATATGAAATTAGGCCTGTGTTGTTCATGCAGAGGCACAAAGACTGGATTAATGATGTTATTTAAGTAGTATGGGCTTGTCACTGTACCATTCACAAAGTATAGGGCGATTCTGTATTGACTAGACACACCTGCCCACACTGTAACTCCACCAACACCAAAGGCTCATGTGGTGACAACAGTGGCTGATGCATAGCGCTCTTCTTGACGTCTCTAACATAGTTGGCAGCCATCATTTCTGCTCAGCGTGAATCGACTTCCATCAGTGAACAGCACTGAGGCCGACTTGTCCCTCATCCAGCATAGGTGCTCCCTGGCCCATGCAAGAGGATGACACCTGTGGTCAGGTACACTTGCAGGTTGTCTAGCACACAGACCACGCAGATGTAAACGGTTTTGAATGGTCTGACATGACACTTGGGTGCCTCTCAACTACCTTAAATGTGTCGGGAGTTGTGTGGCATTCATCATCTGGTACAGCAGGGCATTGTTCACAATAAAGTGGTCATCAGTGTGGGATGTGGCCAAAGGACGTCTACTTCTATGCCTTTCTTTGACTCCTCTAGTCTCTGTATCTCTGTTTCAACCTGCTGATGGCACTCTGTGACACTCTAAGCTCAGTGGCCACTTTTGTCTGAGAACATCCTGCTGCTGATCAGTTGTTAGGTGTCATCTTGGTTTCATAATGTCAAAATGTGAACAGCATGATGAGGAGGACTGTTTAAATACCAATTCTAATTGAACCAGGAAATGAATTGGGCGATTCATGGATCAAAAGCCTGTTGTGGATTTTGCCATTAAAGGGGTTCTCCAGAAATTAAGAAAATGAAAATACTTAAATATTACTTCCTTATAAATATATTACACACAAAAACAATTGGATTGATAGACGTTCCTATAATACTTAGATAATCACAGCCTGATGAACGTTTAAAATAAAAAAACAAAGCTTTATTTAAAGTCTGTTTAAAAAGAGGGTGGGGAAACCCATATGTCACAATCTGTGACCATCAGGCAACTAATCTTAGAAATGTATACAGAGAGGGGAGCAAATATCTCTGCACATTAAGAAGATTAGGGTAAGACCCGACTTGCTAGCTGGAATAGCTATGTATCTGCAGGTCGGGATAAATGGACACTAAAGTCAGTGTGAATGGATGCACTATGTGTGTATCATCGGTGATCACAGGATCACCGATGATACACACATAGTGCATCCATTCACACTGACTTTAGTGTCCATTTATCCCGACCTGCAGATACATAGCTATTCCAGCTAGCAAGTCGGGTCTTACCCTAATCTTCTTAATGTGCAGAGATATTTGCTCCCCTCTCTGTATACATTTCTAAGATTAGTTGCCTGATGGTCACAGATTGTGACATATGGGTTTCCCCACCCTCTTTTTAAACAGACTTTAAATAAAGCTTTGTTTTTTTTTATTTTAAACGTTCATCAGGCTGTGATTATCTTATAAATATATTCCCAAATACCTTACATTAGTTATAATGGCTTGTTTTGTCAGGGGAGCAATCATTAGTAGAAACAAAATGGCAGCTGTCCTATTAGTACACACAAAACCTGTCCTAATCACACAGCAGAACAAGTTACTTCACAACACTGAGATAGAGAGCTGCCTCATCCTCTCTACTTGTCAGGGATACAGATGATAAGATCTTTAGCTGAATCTCTGTAAGAACGGAGTTCATGAGCAGATGTGGCTAATAAGCAGCAACAGTTGTGTGCAGTCTCCATTACCACAGTCTGTCCTCTCTGTACTTCATGCCTCCTGATGAACTCCATTCCCACAAAGATTTAGCTAAATATCATATTAAACTGTAGTCAGGATCATAATACCTGACAGTCAGAACAGAGAGGAGGATGAGGCAGCACTATGGCTTATTGTGGTGAAGTAACTTGCCCTGCTGTGTGATTAGGACAGGTTTTGTGTGTACTAACAAGACGTCGGCCATTTTGTTTCTCCTAATCATTGCTCCCTAGACAAAACGAGCCATTATAACTAATGAAAGGTATTTGGGAATATATTTATAATAAAGTAATACTATATAATATTTACGTATTTTCATTTTCTTAATTCCCGGAGAACCCCTTTAAGCTCCTTGTTAGAGAACAGCAAGTTGTGCAAAAAGTACTAAAACATTGAACAGTTGGACATGTGCATTCAAAAGTTTAGAGAAGGTCATATTAAGTTTACCTGTAAGGCTACTTTCACACTCGCGTTTGGTGCGGATCCATCATGGATCTGCACAGACGGATCCGTTCAGAAAATACAACAGTCTGCATCCGTTCAGAATGGATCCGTTTGTATTATCTTTAACATAGCCAAGACGGATCCGTCTTGAACACTATTGAAAGTCAATGGAGGACGGATCCGTTTTCTATTGTGCCAGATTGTGTCATAGAAAGCGGATCCGTCCCCATTGACTTACATTGTCGTTTGGCTCAGTTTCGTCAGACGGACAGCAAAACGCTGCAAGCAGCGTTTTGGTGTCCGCCTCCAAAGCGGAATGGAGACTGAACAGAGGCAAACTGAGGCATTCTGAGCGGATCCTTTTCCATTCAGAATGCATTAGGGCAAAACTGATCCGTTTGGACCGCTTGTGAGAGCCCTGAACAGATCTCACAAACGGAAAGCCAAAACGCCTGTGTGAAAGTAGCCTAAAGGTTATAGTGCATTTTAGGTTTGTCCTGAAATTTCACCCACAAGCCAGATATCCCTAACTTTTTGAGTACTGTATAAAGGATGGACAAGAAGAAAAGACCCCTTGTTTCCTTTGTGTGGTTTGACAGCATAATGCTTATTGCCTGATGCATCATAACTATTTTACAGTAAAAATGTATTTGTTTCCTATAGCAACCAATCAGAGCTCAACTTTCATTTCACTAGAGCACTTTAAGAAATGAATGAGGCCTATTGAGTCCCAGTTGAGTAATACCGAAGGCAAAAGTGTGTGAATGTGTCTAACATGCCATATTTGATTCTGCCAAGAATTGCGATAGTGGAGGTCCATGTATCCACGGCTTAGTGAAGTTTACACAGTACTGTTTTGCTGGTCAATTTCAAAACCTTCCTGTCTCAGCAATTTATTTATATGGTTTGGTGTGGCTTAACATAAGGTCCATGGCCAATGCCAAAAATTCAATAAATACCATAGATTGGAGGAACAAGACCCCTGTTCTTGGAATTGGTGGGGTCCCAGTGGTTGGGCCCCTCCAATCAGTTAGTTATTCCCAATCCCGTGGATAGAGGATGACTTGTAAACTTGGCAAAACACCTTTGAATTTATCAGTTTGGAAAGAATTATGAAGCCATTGAGAGGGCTTTGGTTCTGCTGCAAACCATAGTGACAGCCAATATCCACAAATGGAGAAAACTTGGAACAGTGATGAACCTTCCCAGCAGTGTCCGGCCTACTAAAACTTCACCAAGAACGTATTTACGACTTATCTAAGTAGACACAGAAGAACTAAGATAAACATCTAAAGAACTACAGGCTTCACTTCCCTCAGTTAAGGCCAGTGAATGCAATTCCACGATAACAAAGACACTGTGCAAAAATGGCATCCATCGGAGAGTTACAAGTTGCAAAGCACTGCTGACCAAAAAGCACATAAAGGCTTGTCTCGCATCACATCACTTCCCGATTGGTGTATCTTTGATCATAAAACTTTATGGTTCTCTATTTTTTAGCCACTCCCTGACTGCAGTGAAATTGTGACTTTGTGACTTTTAAAAAAAGTCATAGTGATAAATCTCTGTGTTCAAAATTGGTAGGCACCAAAATTTGTGACTTCTTACCTCCAGAATTCTAGTGTAGAAAGAATGATACATTCCCCCAAATGTGTGTGCTGATGAAGAAATTAGTACAGTTTCACTTACTCCACTTGGAAGATACTGTATTTGTAATTTTTACATACTGTATATTTTGGTGACATTTAAGATAACATAAGAGACTCTACGGAGCCAGAAAAAGAGGAAAATCGCAATATTGTAGCAGCAGCAATACATCAGAAAAAAATAAAATAAATACCCAATCAAATGTCCTTACAAATATGTACTACAATGATAATAATAGGTCTTATAATAATGATCAAAATGCAAAGTATTTGAAAGTGAATATTGTAATTCTGTACATGAAATATGTTCTTCTGCGCTTTTTTGGTGTTTTTTAAAAATACATTTTAATTATTGCTACAATGATCAATCCTTATCGCCTATTAATAATCATTACCTCATTAGCATTTTATTTTGGCGTGGTGTGCATCTCTTTATAACCTGATGGTGGCAGCAGAGTGCAGCGTAGGAAAGTGACAGCATTTCAATGGTCTACTCTGATCCAATCAATATATCTCATGATACAAGACCTTTTAATGTCATTGCTATCCTATTGCACAAAGAGTCAAAAACAAGTATTCATTAACATACAATAGCAGATACACAACATATTGTGAACATAAATACTATCGTTTTAAAAGAGCCACAAATAGTGGTTATGAGGACAGACCAAAAGAATTACATTTATGCAGTCTTGAGAAGAGTCCACTATGGGCCGTATTACACCAACAGATTATCTGACAGATTTGCTGACCAGTCATTGGTCAGATGGCCATTTACACACACAGATCTTTTGTTATGCACACTAACTTTTGGTCTGATTGGACAGAAATTGGCTAGATAATCTGCTGGTGTAATACAGCCTTCAGGGGGGAGATAATGAACTTGTATTAATAAATAAATGGCCCGTGCAAGCAATATGGTGAAAAGCCATTCCATATAAAATTCCCTCAAAAGACAAGGGGACACTGCCTCAGACTGGAGAAGAAAAAGTTAAGAACTGTGAATCTCTGGAGGCGGTCACAACAGGAATAGTGGACAGTTTAAGAAAAAAGTCTTAAATGATCTCCTAGAACTAAATAACAATAATGAATATATAAATGTGTAGAAGTCTGGGTCTCACTCCCTTTCCCTAATTCACATTCTCGGCCATCCCTTGGTTGAATTGGATGGACATGTCTTTTTCAACCGTATTAAGTATGTAAGGGTACTTTCACACTTGCGGCATAGAGATCCGTCAAGCAGGGCCTGCCGGATCAGGCAAAACGTATGCTAACTGATAGCATTAGTAAGACTGATCAGGATCCTGGTCAGTCTTAAAAATGCCTGATCAGACGAAAAAATGCATTGAAATGCCGGATCATTCTTTCCAGTGTCATCCGGCAAAACGGATCCGGCATTTATTTTTTTCATCTTTTTTTCAGTCTGCGCATGCGCAGAACGGAAGGACGGATCCGGCACTAATACATTCCTATGGGAAAAAATGCCGGATTCGGCATTCAGGCAAGTCTTCAGTTTTTTTCGCCGGAGATAAAACCGTAGCATGCTGCGGTTTTCTCTTTTGCCTGATCAGTCAAAACGACTGAACTGAAGACATCCTGATGCAAACTGAACAGATTACTCTCCATTCAGAATGCATGGGGATAAAACTGATCAGTTCTTTTCCAGTATAGAGCCCCTGTGACGGAACTCTATGCCGGAAAAGAAAACCGCAAGTGTTAAAGTACCCTAACTATTAACAGAAAAAAAGTTATGTTTTCAAAATATGACACAAAAACAAATGAATTTTATTGTGCAAAAGTAGTAAAGCAAAAAAAAAAAAAGTAAATCTAGTATGGCCATAATTGAACTAAACTTCAGAATACAGTTAAAGAGATTGTCTGACATCTGAAAACTGTAAACCAAGAAGGAAAGTGAGTAAAAAAAGTACCAAAAAATAAAAAAAAAATTATCTTTCGAAAATTTGTCCCCTTGAATGCTGTGGCTCCCATCGTAACCATTTCAGGTCAGGTCCAGAAGTGATGACAGCTTATTCTTGGTCACGTGATTGCTGCAGTCAAACACTGGCCTCAGCAGGCATGGGTGCAAGAACAGCATTTTACAAGCAGTTGCGGGGGCCAATCCTGGCAGTAAGTGTTTAAATACTCAACCATTGCAACTTCTGCAACACTCCCATATAAACTTTTTTTGTGTGTGACTAGCTGTTTTACTTGAATCTATTTTGGAGTACATACAACTTTTTCATAACTTTTTATTCTGTTATTTTTGAGAGGCAGGAGGGACAAAAACAGCAATTATGGCATATGGAAATGTTTTTTCTTATAGTGTTCAGCATGCAGGATAAATGCAGGATAAATAACGTGATACCTTTATCGGTTGTTATGAATGTGTCAGTAATCATTTATTGTTAATATTTGGAATTTGTATTCTAACCTTCTTTTTCCCACACATAAACCCTTTTTTAAGTTTTTCTTTACTGCATTACTTATTAGTTCCAAAGTAGGTCTTGTACTTGTCGTTTGATCACATATGTAGTACAGTGTACTATTCCTGTCTCTGGGTATTCTGCTGACAGGCAGTCTATTAGAACCTACCTCTGGCATGGCCTAATAGGCTTTCATACATGTCAGACCATGGCAAATCTAGAGGCCATTGTTAGGCTTCCTGAGTCCATAGCAACTTATGAGGTCCCATGTTACCAATTAGATGCTGCAGTTGCTGTTGTTCATGGCATCTAAGAGTTTAAATGGTTGCAATCATAAGTTCCCAGCTATTATAGCAGGAGCATGGCTGTCAATCACTTACAAGCTCCTTAGGCTGGGTTCACACGAGTGTTGCGGGTGACGTGCGGGAAAAAATGCAGGTGCGTTTGCGGAAAAATGGGCGATTTTTCTCTGCGATGCAAAGCGTTTTAATGCCTGTGAGAAAAATCGGCATGTTTGGTACCCAAAACCGAACCCGGACTTCTTCAGAGAAGTTCAGGTTTGGGTTAGGTGTTGTGTAGATTGTATTATTTTCCCTTATAACATGGTTATAAGGTAAAATAATAGCATTCTTAATACAGAATGCTAAGTAAATTAGGGATGGAGGGGTTAAAACAAAATAAAAAATAATTAAACTCACCTCATCCACTTGTTTGCGCAGCCCGGCTTCTATTCTTTCTTCTTCTATGATGAGCTGGGGGAAAAAGACCTTTGGTGATGTCTCTGCGCACATCACATGGTCCATCACATGATCCATCACCATGGTGATGGATCATGTGATGGACCATGTGATGAGCGCAGTGACGTCACAACAGGTCCTTTGTCCATCAAAGAAGAAGACAGAAGAGAAGCCGGGCTGCGCAAACAAGTGGATGAGGTGAGTTAAATTTTTATTTTTATTTTTCTAACCCCTCCATCCCTAATTTACTTAGCATTCCGTATTGCAGTCAATTACAGCCTGAAGTCTGGAATACATAGACATCACCAGACGCTGGGTTTCATCCCTGGTGCTGCTCTGCCAGGCCTCTACTGCAACTGTCTTCAGTTCCTGCTTGTTCTTGGGGCATTTTTCCTTCAGTTTTGTCTTCAGCAAGTGAAATGCATGCTCAATCGGATTCAGGTCAGGTGATTGACTTGGCCATTGCATAACATTCCTCTTCTTTCCCTTAAAAAACCCTTTGGTTGCTTTTGCAGTATGCTTTGGGTCATTGTCCATCTGCGCTGTGAAGCGCCGTCCAATGAGTTCTGAAGCATTTGGCTGAATATGAGCAGATAATATTGCCCGAAACACTTCTGAATTCATCCTGCTGCTTTTGTCAGCAGTCACATCATCAATAAATACAAGATAACCAGTTCCATTTGCAGCCATACATGCCCACGCCATGACACTACCACCACCATGCTTCACTGATGAGGTGGTATGCTTAGAATCATGAGCAGTAGTGATGGACGACCATCTGCCGGGACAGTTTGCGGAACCCATTTATTTTAATGGCAGGCGAACCTGAAAAACCTTCAGCTCATATTTGCAGCCAAGAAATAATTACTAGAAGTGCACAAATAGTCCCACAACATGGACAGTGACCTATCAGATGTATTATTCGAATTTGCGATCTCCATTCATAATTTTTTTCAATGCGAAATATTGGCAATATATTTTTCGCGTACGCGCATGAGCAAATGCACTATAAAGAAAGTATATTGGTATATAACACCCCGCTTCAATCATTTTTTTGGGGGGACGACTGGTATATCACACCAATAATTGGATATATATATACAATAGTGCCTGCGCTGTCGCTATTAGGTTTTCTCTATGTGCGCTAAGGCAGACAGAGCCGCTGCTGAGTACCTGGTTGGATGACGGCTGCTCCGATCCTAAGTGGTATGTACAATGAAAAAAATGAACAAACTAATGTTCGGTACCAGCGCTGGAGATGTAATTAATAGTATTAGTTTGGTAATTTACCTTATTCCGGCAGGGTCAGGGGTTTGGTCAGGTAAGGTATGCACCGACTGTCCGGTGTGGCAACAGAATGAGATGACTTTGCGGTGCTTCTTGCTTGTTTTCTTCCTGCTCAACCTCGAAGCGCGTATGCCGCCCCGGCCGGTGGCTGGCGTGCGCGCGAGGGAGCTGTGATGGTACAGGGTTCCGGAACGTGCGGCGTGACGTCACGACTGTCCTACAGAGTAATCCAGAGACCAAAAACGATCCTACGCGTTTCAAAGCCTACGGACGAAGAAGCCCGTAGGCTTCGAAACGCGTAGGATCGTTTTTGGTCTCTGGATTACTCCGTAGGACAGTCGTGACGTGATGTGGTATTGAAGGACAGGGTGGGCAAAGAACTGTCCCTGATATTGCCCCTACAGGGGGGTGCTATTCTGGCCCTGGTAGCCTAACCACTGACCACCCACCCTGATAAGAGCGACCCCGTCCGGAACCTTACCTAAAAATGGCCCTAGTAAGCCCCTAGCCCCTAGGCCCCTGACTTCCAGGTGATCACTATATAGATCTATGTGTTTTTGACTCATTATTAAAGTATATTATAAGTATATCGCACCCCTCTGTGTATCACACCTATCGATAGCACACCTATACCAGTCCTTAAAATGACTTTTGTAGCCCTATTAGCTAGCGTTTGGTGTCCCTAACAGCCTGTCCCTGCTTCACACAGCAACCTCTCCCTACACTGGCAAAACACTGAATGTAAAATGGCAGCCAGATCAGGTTTATTTAGAAGGTAGGGGGTATGTCCATGTGCTGAAACGTCTCATTTGGCTGTCCTGTACCACCTGATGGATGTGTCATGGGTCAAAGTTCTTCACAATGTAAAAGAATATGGCGGGCGCGAATATCTCCATATGTTCGCATGTTCGGCGAATCGCGAACACGCAAAGTTCACCGCGAAACCACCGCCAGGCGAACCGCAAGGCCATCTCTAAAGCAGTTCATTTCCTTGTCCATACTCTTCTCTTCTCATCACTCTGGTACAAGTTGATCTTGGTCTCATCTGTCCATAGGATGTTGTTCCAGAACTGTGAAGGCTTTTTTAGATGTCGTTTGGCAAACTCTAATCTGGCCTTCCTGTTTTTGAGGTTCACCAATGGTTTACATCTTATGGTGAACCCTCTGTATTCACTCTGGTGAAGTCTTCTCTTGATTGTTGACTTTGACACACATACACCTACCTCCTGGAGAGTGTTCTTGATCTGGCCAACTGTTGTGAAGGGTGTTTTCTTCACCAGGGAAAGAATTCTTCGGTCATCCACCACAGTTGTTTTCCGTGGTCTTCCAGGTCTTTTGGTGTTGCTGAGCTCTCCGATGCGTTCCTTCTTTTAAGAATGTTCCAAACAGTTGTTTTGGCCACGCCTAATGTTTTTGCTATCTCTCTGATGGGTTTGTTGTGTTTTTTCAGCCTAATGATGGCTTCCTTCACTGATAGTGACAGGTCTTGGGATCTCATCTTGAGAGTTGACAGCAACAGATTCCAAATGCAAATAGCACACTTGAAATGTACTCTGGACCTTTTATCTGTTCATTGTAATTGGGATAATGAGGGAATAACACACACCTGGCCATGGAACAGCTGAAAAGCCAATTGTCCCATTACTTTTGGTCCCTTAACACGTGGGAGGCACATATGCAAACTGTTGTAATTCCTACACCGTTCACCTGATTTGGGTGTAAATACCCTCAAATTAAAGCTGTCAGTCTGCAGTTAAAGCACATCTTGTTCATTTAATTTCAAATATATTGTGGTGGTGTATAGAGCCAACAATGTTAGAATTGTGTCAATGTCCCAATATTTATGGACCTGACTGTATATTAAGGCTTTACATCATTCTGGTTGCTGGGTGTAACATTTGCTAGATGCATTCTCTTCCAGATAGTTTGTACTTTATTTTATATTCCTAGATCTTTAATTTAATAATTGTATTTTGTGTTCTAGTTTAGTGTGTTTTCTGTTTATTCTGGGCAGGGCCAGGAAAAGGTATTTTGGTGCCCTAGTCAGAGTAGGAAAATGTATCCTTCCCTGCAGAATAATTTAAAGTGACCTTACTTTCTAATAAAGAGATGTAAACATTTTTACAAGAAACAGTCATAGCTATAACAAATGTAAGGACTCACAGATGACATCTTCACTGATTTCAGTTGTTCACTTTCCTTATCTTCTCCATTTGGTCGGGACTAGGGATGAGCAAATCAACTTCGGATGTTTCATCTGAAGTCGATTTGCTCATCCCCAGTCGGGACTGTCATTGTAATTTCTCCTAAAGACTGCAGAGTTTACTGCGCAGACATCTTTAGTCAGGGGTGTGCAGCCCCCTCTGCCATAGAAGACATTTTAGACAGTATTAATAAATGCCACACTGTAGATGAGGTCTGTTACAGATTTTGCTTGAGGGCCCAGGAAATTAGGTTACCCTCCTGACTTTGGCTCATTGCTTCTGTAGTCGGTTTCCACCCCCTATAGCGAAGAACCCCCTATCCAACTGCCCCTTTAACACTGCAATCCTGTAGATTCCACCAATACTGTGCCTGCTGCTGCCCCATGTGCCCACATTAGTTTTCTTTTAAGCTACTGAGAATCTGATTCTACCAAATTGTGAATGAGCGTTCTCATCTCGCTGTTGTTGGGGTGTCCATACTGATTGATAGATAAGCTATTGTTTTACCCACTCAAACTCCACTGTAGAGTGAAAGAGCTGTCTCATTTATCACTGTCTCCTGTTTCAACATAGATTGCTTGAGAACTTGGTGTGTAACACACTGATACAAGTAGTGGCCCCATGACAGAGTGCAGAGGGGAGTGTGTCGGCAGTAAGTTTGTGTTGATGTCACAGTTTATTTTTCCCTTCTTCTGATACATCAGAAGGCAAACCCAACCAAAAATGTTAAACTTCTTCATAGAAGGAAAGCGGACAGCACTCACCATCATGGAAGCATAGATATTGCTTTATTGCCACATCAAGCAAAACACACGCGGCACCAGAGCTAGAAGTCACTTCCCTGCACACTGGATGCAGCGACGGCCGTTTCACGCAGTATGCGCTTCGTCAGGCTGCTACAGGTGTGTGCACCTGCACCCCACCTCTTAAAGCACTTCACGTCAAGGCATCAGCTGTGCAATCAGTGACGCCCTCCTGGTGCTGATACACATTGGTTAAAAACAAACTGCTACATTCAACATATTTTGTCACAGAGCATTTATGCAAGTTACAACAAAACACTATAATCCAGTCTATCATTCAAGCCTGAATTTCCTGTAGCCTGTGTCCGCAATATCCATCAAGCTTCACACTGCAATAATTGGCCATGTCTATCTCCTCCATTCAAGGGAGGAGCAACAGACTCAATCCCTGCAAATTTTAATGAACTCACATCTCCAGCGTGCACTTCCCTAAAATGTTCAATGAGTCTGGGGGAGCCCTTCCCTGTGTCTACTGAACTCACATGTTCTCTAACACGTTCAAACATGCAGCGAATCGTCTTGCCAATATAAAACCGGCCGCAACCGCAGGTCACCATGTACACAACATATGTGCTGCGGCAGTTCATAAAGCTGCGAACTTTATAGTTCAAACAAGCCACCTGATAAATTTTGACTGAGAGTTCCGTCTACACAGGGAGCAGCCCCCACATCTGAAATTTCCTATGGTGTTTGGAGGAGTGACAAATCTGCTTCTCACTATTTCGTCTTTTATGGTATGGCACCTTCTAAAAGAGATACGGGTTTATTCTTAGTGATCATTGCTAGGGATGGATCCCTCTCCAAAATATTCCAATTGCGGAAAATGACTGACTGTATTTTTTCGGCCATCGGGCTGAACCTGAAGGTAAAGATAAACCTGTCCAGTTCTTTATCCTCATTTCCATGTCCCCTTTTCGTCAATTGTTTTTTATTTCCTTTAGATTTTTTCAATAAATCATGCTGGGAAAAATCACTCAGCACTTTTTGCATTCCTGCATTCACCTCATGCTCCGGGTACCCTCTGGACAACAACCGCTGCTTGAACTCTGTAGCTTGGCGAAGGTAGCCACTTGTATGACTATTGATTCTCCGCAATCTAATAAACTGTTCATATGGGAGGGACTTTTTCACCCAGTTAGGATGGTAGCTTCCATGGTGGAGCAAGGAGTGGGTTGCCGTGGGCTTTCTGAAGCCCTCCGTGACCAACTCGTCGTCTCTCACCACCACAGCCACATCTAAAAATTCCAAATATGTGCCACCAAAAATCGGTGTAAATTTCACTCCGATATCATTATTATTCAAATACGCCACAAATTCTCCACACAATTATTCTGTTCCTGACCATATCAAAAAGACATTGTCCACGAAACGGAGGAATACTTTGATGTATTTCAGACATGCATTGGATAGAGAAAACACATACCTGTCTTCTAACCTAGCCAAATACATGTTTGCAAATGTACAGGAGACCGGGGTCCCCATGGCCGTCCCTAACTTTTGCCTGAACCACTTATTGTCAAACTTGAAGACATTGTTGGTGAGTATAAATGTTAATCCCTCACCAACAAATCTGCAAAAGAGCTCACTCTTCCCTACATTCATAAGTATGGATTGGATCGCCTCCACACCCGTATCATGAGGGATACGGGTGTAGAGGCTCTCCACATCCAGGGACACTAGATGGTCGCCTTTCTGCCAATGAATCTCCTTCAACGCGAGCAAAAATTAGTTGGTGTGTTTCAGGTACGCCAGAGCACAAGGTAACAGTGGTCTGAGTAATTAATCTATGTATTTTGACAGGGGCTCCGTTGCTGAGCCAACCCCCGAGACGATGGGACGTCCCGGGGGGTGGCTCAGTGATTTATGGATTTTTGGGAGGAAGTACCAACAAGGCTGAGTAGGATGGGCAGGCACCAATTTTTCCAGCATGTTTTTCTTCAAAAAACCTATGTCTATAAAGCCTTGAATCAGCTCCCTTATTTGCATCTGTATATTCATCACTGGGTTCCCCTTCATCCCTTCATAGACCTCCAGGTCTGTTAACTGCCTCATTGCCTCCTCCACATAATATGAACGTGACATGAGTACCATGTTGCCCACCTTGTCCGCAGGCTTCACAACCAAATCATCCCGGGTCCGTAGTCAGTCAAGAGCCTGACGCTCTTCTCGACTGATATTAAATGGTGCCTCGGGGTAGATTATCGCACGGACATCTCTCATCACTTGTTGCTGAAATATATCAATGCTGCAGCCTGCGGGCATGGAGGGACAAAACGTGGATTTCACACCACCCATGAACAATTCTGGACTCTTTTCTACCACTGAGGTTTCATCACCCACTAGAAACTCTAGACATTTCATTTCCATTTAATCAAACCTAGTGGATACATTGAAACCCATAGGATCGGGACAAACAGGTATTTGTCCTTCCGGACACAGTGTCTCAACCTGAGGGACCCCCTTAAACATTTTGTGAAGGTAAATTTTTCTAATTGCTTTAAACAAATCTACCTCAAATCCCACAAGGTCGAATTACTCAGTCAAGCTGTATCCGAGCCCCAAACTGAGGGCTCTTATACAGCCCGAGGGCAACTCTTCCCCCGTGAGATTCACCACCAAGTTATCAGACATAAGATGTATCCTGTGTTTTGAGCATCCGCCTTCACATGGTCAGTATTTGGTCAGTAATTGATCAGTATTGGTAAGGCAAAAACAGGAGTAGGTCTAAAAAGTGAAGGAAGTATTTGCATGTATTATATATTTTGGACCCACTCCTGCTTTTAGCTTCCAAATCATGAGCAAATCCTGATACAAAATACTAACTGTGGGATAGAGGCCTCATGCTCAATTTGCATGTGTTTGGGCCATGTGCTGATATTGATCTGATATTAGTTTTACTCATATGATAAAGTAGTCCTGCATGCAAGACTTTAATGGACTCTATCACAGTCAGTATTTGGTCAGTTTTTTTAAGTAGTTTATGAGCAATAGTGGAAAGGTAAAAACAGGAGTAAGTCCAAAATAGAGATGACGTGAAGAAAATATTTGCATATCTTCTTTGTTTTGGACCCACTCCTGCTTTTGGCATTTGATGCAAAACACTTATCATTGGACAGAGGCTTTATAGATGATCCAAAGACAGGATCCGTTGTGGTTTTCATTTTTTAGTTCTGACAGAATGGCAAAATAAACTGTGATGTCAACAAGGCCAAACACTAGTGTCCCCAGAACAGACTGGTGAGGGTGGAAACAGCAAGAGGAGTTTTCATAGTGCTCCAGTTACAGTGTGGTGAGGGTGACAACATTGACAGGAGTCATCATAGTAGCCCAGTCACAGAGTGGTGAGAGTGACAACAGCGACAGGAGTCATCATAGTAGCCCAGTTACAGAGTGGTGAGGGTGACAACAGCAACAGGAGTCATCAGAGTGGCCCAGTCACAGAGTGGTGAAGGTGGCAACAGCATGAGGAGTCATCATAGTGGCCATCTCACAGAGTGGTGAGGGTGTCAACAGCATGAGGAGTCATCATAGTGGCCCAGTCACAGAGTGGTGAGGGTGGCAATAGCATGAGGAGTCATCATAGTGGCCCAGTCACAGAGTGGTGGTGTAGAGGGCAATAGCAGTGGCAGTAACAGCTCAAGATGGTAGCAGTAGGAGAAGATGGCAGCAGAGGCAGCAGGTGTGTGAAATTAGGCAGGTGGCAGCATCAGAATAGTGATGCACGTGGCCAAGTTTTGGTGTGGCAGCAAACTGCAGTCAGAAAGTCACCTCCAGAATGCTCTAGTCCGATGAATCAGTCACCGGCGTGTGGAAATCCTGGCTGATCCAGGCCTGAATTATCTTTACAAAGGTCAGTTTCTCAACATTTTGGGTGGAAAGGTGAGTTCTCCTTGGGGTAACTATGCCCCCCGCTGCACTAAACACCTGCTCTCATGCCACACTACTGGCCGGGCAGAAAAGCTTGTCTAAAGAAAACTCGGCCAGTTGCGGCCACAAATTGAATTTGGCTGCCCAGTAGTCCAGGGGATCTTGGTTGAGGTGAAGTTCAAGTATGCCATAACCTGCTGGTTCAGGTTCTGCTCCATGTCTTGCTGCTGCTGGTGAGTGGTTTCTTCAATAGTTGAAGAAAAGTGCTCATTAGAGACTACAGACTTAACTTGCTGCTGATGGAGCTCATACTGCTCCTGCCCCCACCTCCAGCAGTCATGGCAGTGGAGTGTGAGCGCATGGGTCCCCCCAGTCAGATCTTTGTGAGGATGGGCGATGACGCACATAGGCAGCAACCAAATGATTAGATTGGATGTTTCTATAGTAGTTGAGTTTACCATCCCTCTCAGCAGGTGTAAAAAAAAGTCCCCATTTTAGCACAGTAATGAGAGTCTAACATGGTGGAGAGCCAGTAGTCATCCTTCTGCCGAATGGTGATAATGTGGCTGTCACTACGCAAGCAACTCAACATGCATCTGGCCTGTTTGCGCAAGGAACTCAGAGGAACTCCCTGCCTCCATCTCCACTACATACTGCCACAGTGTGTCAGGGTCATCTGCCTGGTCTTTCTCATAATCCTCATGCTCCTCCTGGTCCTCTCCTTTCACTTGTGCAGATAAACCACCTTTTTCTGTATACATTGCTTGTGCGTTAATGTTCTCCTCTTCATCCTTCTCTGCCAGTTCAGCCCTCACGGCAATGGCCGTGAGATGTAGGCGCCACGTCTCATGTCCCCTGGCCGGCCACATTTATCAGCATCTGCTCCAGGATGTGAAGGAGTCGAATCACATAATTCATCCTGTAGTCCTGGTGACTAACAAATAAAGTGGTCTCCTCAAAGGGCTTGAGCAAACAGCAGGTGTCACGCATGAGCTGTCACTGGCTAACGTTGAAGTTACATAGGGGAGTACTCCTGTCCACCTGCATCATCAAGAAATCGTTCATGGTGTTTCTCTGCTCAAATAGTCGGTCCAACCTGTGGAGGGTGGAGTTCCAATGTGTGTAAACGTTGCATATGAGGCGATGTTGGGAAACACCATTCTGTCTTTGCTGCTGAAGGAGGGAGTTTTTTTTTTTGAGAAAGAGTGGCTGAAGTGAATGCACAGTTTCCTGGCCATTTTCAAGATGTCTTGCAGTTGGGTGGAAGACTTCAGGAACCGCTTTAAAAACAGATTAAAGATGTGCACCATGCAGGGCACATGGGTCAGTCCTACTTGACGGAGCGCCGGTTATTGGTGACCATGGTTCTGAATTTCTATTGGCAAGGAGACAGCCAGGATTCGATTTCTTGTTGAAGGACGGAGAGCAGTTCCTCCTCGGTGTGACTCTGTTCGCCCAGGCAGGCCATGTGCAGAAAAAAGTGACACCTCTGTCCCCTACAAAGGTGGTATGTGGTAGGACTATTCAGAACTGGGCCTACAGTGGAGGCTGAGGACAAGGTTGAGGATGAGGAGGTAGAGGAGGACATGGTCGCCGGAATCACAGTTTGAAAACGCTGATGCGGCATTGCCGTCACCTGGCCAAGTTGCTAGTGTGTCTGGGCAGGAACCACATTTACCAAGTGGGCCACAAAGGACAGATATTGTCCTTGACCATAGTTACAGCTCCACACATTGGCACTGCCGTGAACTGTATCAGACACCAACAGGCGACAACCCCTTTAATGTCCTTTAAACCCTTTCAAAAACGGCCAATAAAATGGTTGATTTTCAGTGGCTTTTTTAATTAAAAACGCAACACCCGCAGTACACATATTGTCCCCCATAGTGGTCCCCAGCACTCTCAATGGTACATATTCCTGTGGGAACTGTAACACATGTCAATTTATGTTGAATTCCAATATCTTTTCTCATGGGAACAACTCTAAATTGTACTTAAAACAATACATCAACTGCCGTTCTAGGAACGTAGTATATGCTCTTTTGTGTCCCTGTGAGAAGATTTATGTGGGCCAGACAATGCAAGAATTGAGGAAGAGAGTTCAACAACATACATCCAACATTCGGCTGGCAGCAAGAGATAGGAGCAAGGGTGAAAAACCACTTACATCAGTGGCAACTCATTTTTTGGACCACCACAATGGTAGGTATGATGACCTACGGGTGGTGGGATTGGATTTGATCAGGGGCAGCATCAGGGGTACACACATCTCTAGGTACACAATCGCCGGGGGGGCTCAATGAGGAACTCACCTCCACTGGTTTCTATATGTAGACCCATCCCCAAACTTTATGGGTCTACATATCACTTTGTTTGTTTTTTCCTCTTTTTTCTTCACATTAATTTACAATTATTATATATTCTTTCACATCTAGGATCACAGGACTGAAGCTCACATAGGATTCACGGCATCACGAACCTCTTCCCTCTGGACTCTTTTGTCTTATCGATCATATATAGAGGAATGACTTATCAAAATGGCACTTAAGTGTGATCACTGGCCCCGGACCATGGGTTTTGGCATGATTTATTCGTGTGATTCCAGGGACTCTGGGTCATGTACTATTGTAAACACAATCCACAAAATTTCCCAAATCCCTTCTTTCCCCTTTTCCCTTTTCCCCCCCCTTTTTTTTTCCTCCTTCCCCCCCCCCCTTTCTTTCCCTTCCCTTCTTTCCCTCTTTTCCTTTCCTATTCAACACTCCCAACTCACATGTTCTTCTTTTTCGGGTGGTTAACCTGGTCTTCATTCAGATTATATATTCTTATCTATATGCTGTGACCATTACTGAATGTATTTTTGAAAATTGGGTTTGGTTTGGACATATAAATATTTGGACCCCATAATTATTAAATAAGATTTATATTGTTTATTTATTTATAAATGTCCTAGGTTTGTTCTCTTCCTCATAGATGCGCATGCGGTTTTCTGGCCACTTGTCCCGGTGCATGGTCCACTCCCTTTGGCCTGCGGAGTGCATATATGACTACTGTCCTAATGTGGGATAGTCTCTTTACAATATGAATACCATTTTTATATTCATTATTTTGAAGTATGGTTTATTGTATTTATTTATTTGTAAAGAGACAGATGGATATTATGGATATGAATTGTGATTTCTTTCTCCTTAAATTATGCATGTGATTATACATCTTTTTTGATTCAGCATGGGTTAAGCACCTTTGTGGAGGACAATATTATAATAATGGATTTTATGGATATGAAATGTAATCCTCCACCTCAACCATGCACGTGATGAGTTGTATCTCTTAGAGTTTATGAATTAGATTTTTATGAATCACATTGTATTTGGATAATAAGTGGATATTTGGGGTCATATGATATTGTTAAATGTGTGACTATTATTATTGCATTACAGAATATATATTTATTATGACATATAATAACCATGCAATTGGAGGTGGATTTATAAATGCGTTATTTTTATATGATAATTTTTATAATTTTTATAAAGATCTTTATACATTTTTCCATGAATTGATTTCATCATGTCAAATTATGAATATTGTACATATGTCTTCGGTGTCCATATATCGCTGTGTCTGTCTTCATTTGCATCCTGCGCTCCATTGGGATGTAGTCACGATGTTGGTCCCGGACGTGACGTCAGACGCCTCACTGCGCTTCCGCTGTTTGGAGCGCACCGTGGCGCTGGTGTCTGTTCCGGGAGCCATCTTGCGCATGCGCACCTGCGTTGTCAACACGCCGGCTTTGCTGGCGCCTGCGGGTGCGCATGGATCATGCACCGGGACAAATTTAGGTGACACCTATCGGCTCCTTCACCCAATTTTAATCTTTCTAACAGGTATGACCACATCTGATTTATATTTATGTAATTAAATAATTAATGATACTGACTATATAGGACGAACTTCTAGGTTCACAACGTACATGGACCTCTGAGGAAGCTGGTCTAGGAACCAGCGATACGCGTTAGGCTTGAATGCATGCCTCCTGGATAGGTTTTGTATGCTATGTGTGTTACCACCGTGTTTATGTCCCCGCTGTAGGATTGAGGGATACAATTTTTGTAGGGATTTTATGGCATAATTGCTTGTGTATTGATCTACTTGTGGGACATTATCACACATTGATAAAACTATTGTCATACTTTTTATTGTACCATCCTTGGGGTCTGCCCCATGTACATGTTGTTGTTTTTTAACTTTGATATTTCAATAAATTGCTTATTATCTTGATGTGCGGCCATTGTATGGTATTTCTTTTTCTGGTTGTATTCATGTTATATATATATACCAGGCCAGCACTCTGTTCAAATGATTTCTGGTGTGCCCCCCGTGTTTTAGTATTATAGGTCCCCAGCAGTAATAACGTCCATCTTAGTGGCCCGAGCAGTAATAATGTCCCATAAAGTGGCCCCCAGCAGTAATAATGTCCCCCACAGCAGCCCCCAGCAGTAAAAATGTCCCCCATAGTGGCTCCCATCAATAATAATTTCCACCATAGCCGCCTCCAGCATTAATAATTTTCCCCATAGTGGCCAGCAGCAGTAATAATGTCCCCCAGAGTGCCCCCCCCAAAACACCCAATATTAATAATGTGCACCATTTTTTATGCCAGAAAAAAAAATATAATTACTCACCTCACCCATTTGAAAGCACAGGGACAGTCATTCTTCATTTGATGCAAAAGGACCTGGGCTCCCAGCATGATAACTGAGTTCGGTTTCAAATTTCAAAGTGGTTTTCCACTTTAAAAATCAACTACCGAAGTTATTCAACGAAATCACGTGCGACTTTGTGATTAACTAACTTCGGCTCATCGAAGCCCATACATTTTAATAATGTACGGAGACGAATCTCCGTATAGTATTATTCCGAAGTTTTGAACAAAGTGACTTTAGATGAAGCATCCAAAGCTTGTTTTGCTCAACACTAATGATAACGTCACCACGTGTTTTCTGCGATCATGCTGGGAGCACATGGTGATGTCATCAGGTCCTTCTGCATCAAATGAGACGTGACAGTCTCTGCACTTGCAAGTGGATGAGGGGGGTAACTTATTTTTTATTTTAACCCCTAAAAGGCAATTTTTCACTAGTGTACCCATCTTTAACGCCCACTAGACGGATGCACTCCTGTCTAAGTGGCCATTAAAAATAGTTCCATTGATTTCAATGGGGTCCATCTCGCCATGAAAATGGCTGTTTTTAACTGGCCTAAAAAGAAACGGGCAAGTAAATAGCCACATTGACTGTAATGGTTCTGAAAATGGCTGTTTTTAACTTGCCTAAAAAGAAACGGGCAAGTAAATAGTCGCATTGACTGTAATGGTTCTGAAAATGGCTGTTACACAGATGTTTTTCACTGTCGTGTGAATGTAGCCTAAGAATACCATGCAGCAATGACCATGGGCTCCAAGTTGTCAGCTGGAGGTTATCTTCAGCATTTTACTGCTATAGAGAGTGAGTGAATTAAAGCCATGCCAGGATATTACAATATGCTTATATAAAGACTAAGATCAGATGTATCAGCATTGCAACACAATCCTGATGGTGATAATATAAGCCACATTGACAGTAAACACTGGAAGCAATTAAGCAAATATCCTCAGATTTAGGACTTTCTGCTATCGTAATGTCGTGCAGGCGCTGGCTGGCTAATAGTGATTATCTGAAGAAATCATAAACAGATTATTCATGAGGTCGAATGCCCGCTGCAAAGGTTTATTAAAGAGGATTAAAGGGCTTGTCCCGTTTGGACCTTTATGGCATATTGATAGGATATAGCATAAATGTCTGATAGGTGTGGGCACTCGGCTGTTTTCAGAAGTCCCATAGCAGTGAAAGGAGAAAGCCATGCATGGGCAACGTTTTATTAATTCACAGCAGGGTTCCATTTTTTAGATAGATGTAGGTCCAACCTTGCACCCATTCCTATCGGACATTTATGGCATCCTATTAATATGCCATAAATGTCCAGATGGGACAAAACCTTTAAGGGTTAAACGTGCCCCATAGTTTTATGGTTTCTAATTCCTTTTTTAATTATGGGGCTTTATTGGTTATGTATCCAGTCTGCTGTAGATTCTGCTCTATTTACTGGGTTGATAAGTTGCTAGTTTCATGTGGGTGACTGATTGTCCTCCAAGAGTTGATAATACTATAATTTAATGTGTTCACAGTAGAAGAAGTAGAACATGGGCATAGTAGTAGTTGTTGTACTCATGCAGGCATTTTTCTGTTAAAGGGGTTTTCCAGTACTTAGATACTGATGGCCTGCAGCTCATCTCCCTTTCAAGTGACTAAGCCACACACAGTACAATTAAAGGGGTTCTCTCAGAGCTGAACCCGGACATATCCCAAGCTCAGCCCTTCTGACATGAGCATCAGAGCATGAAATGCCCTGCGCTGTATCCCAGTTTTGTCCCAGTTCCCTGCCTGATCCAGCAAAACTGCAGATGTGAAAGTAGCCTTACACACCCCTGTCTTTGCCCATTTCCTAGTGCTTGGCAGAAAGACATTTGGTGTCACGGCACCCATGACATGTCCTGCCATTGACAACCAGTCACTGTTGCCTTTGTTTGTAGTATTGTCGAAACCTGGACTGCTACACACTGGAACCGTATCATCTTTAGAGATGAATCCAGGTTCTGTTTGGGATCTCACAATGAGCACTTCAATTCTGCCTCTTCTGTGGAGGGACACACTGCCCCAAACTGCTGGTGTGATGATCTGAGGAGCCATCACATATGACAGTCGGTCACCCCTAGTAGTGCTACGAGGGACACTAACAGCACTGGTACATGCTGGCCACATGTGTTGCCTCTCAATGGCAGGGATTCCTGGCATCTTTTAGTAGAATAATCCAGCATCAGCATCCTATGAGGATCTACAGGGCCAACTGCAAGATTTGTGGACAAATGTATTGCAGGATACCATATGAAACCGGTGTGTCTCCATGCCCAACCGTATCTCAGCTTGTATCCAGGCTAGAGGGCCCCAACATGCTTTTAACTGCACAGTTTTCCCCCAATAAACTTTTCCTTTTGCTCTAATATTGTAATCACTTCCATGTATCATTATAACAATTACACATACAACGTTTCATTCAATTCTAACAACCTTAATGATGAGTTTTTTCTTTGTGTGCAAACCTTCTGCAAAGTATAATGTTTGCAAATCCATAAAAACATAAACAAATGTGAAACAGTCCCACTAAGGCCACGCCTGGGGTATCCCTTGCCCCTTTGGAGGTTTCTACGAAATACAGTCCTGATCAAAAGTTTAAGACAACTTGAAAAATGGCAAAAAAATCATATGTAGCATGGCTGGATCTTAACAAGGTTCCAAGTAGAGCTTCAACATGCAACAAGAAGAAATGGGAGTGAGACAAAACATTTTTTGAGCATTCAATATAATGAAAACAACAAATAAACTGAAACAGGCTGTTTTTCAGCTAATCAAAAGTTTAGGACCACACCTCCCCAAAAAAACGAAACCCCCCCAAAACAGAAATCCAACTTCCAAACATGAACTCAGTAATGAGTAGCTCTGCCGTTATTGTTTATCACTTCCAAAATTCGTTTCGGCATGCTTGATGCAAGTGTTTCCATGAGGTGAGTGGGAACATTTCTCCAAGTGGTGAAGACGGCCGCACGAAGGCCATCTACTGTCTGGAACTGTTGTCCATTTTTGTAAACTTCCCTTGCCATCTATCCCTAAAGGTTCTCAATTGGATTTATATCAGGGGAACACGCAGGAAGGGGCAAAAGAGTGATGTTATTCTCCTGGAAGAAGTCCCTTGTCCTGAGGGCATTGTGTACTGTAGTGTTGTCCTGTTGAAAAACGCAGTCGTTACCACACAGACGAGGGCCCTCAGTCATGAGGAATGCTCTCTGCAACATCTGGACATAGCCAGCGGCCGTTTGACGCCCCTGCACTCCCTGATGCTCCATTGTTCCACTGAAGGAAAAAGCACCCCAGACCATTATGGCGCCCCCTCCACTGTGGCACGTAGGAAACATCTCAGGTGGGATATGCTTGTCATGCCAGTAACGTTGGAAACTATCAGGACCCTCAAGGTTAAATTTATTCTCATCAGAGAATAAAACTTTCTTCCACCTTTGAATGTCCCATGTTTGGTGCTCTCTTGCAAAGTCCAAACGAGCAGTTCTGTGGCGTTCAAGGAGACGAGGTCTTTGAAGACGTTTTTTGTTTTTGAAGCACTTCAGTCTCAGATGCCGTCTGATGGTTATAGGGCTGCAGTCAGCACCAGTAAGGACCTTAATTTGGGTCGAGAATCGTCCAGTGTCTTAACGGACAGCTAATTGGATCCTCCGGCTTAATTTTTTTGGGGTCTTCCACTTGACTTTTTTGTTCCATAACCCTCAGGATCATTTAAGAAATTCCAAATGACTGTCTTACTGTGTCCCACCTCAGCAGCAATGGCGCGCTGTGAGAGACTCAACCCGACCATGTTCAAAAAGGGAGAGTTGTTTTGCCTTTGCCATCACAACGTGTGACTACCTGACAGAAAATGAATCCACATCTTTGCACAGATTTGGCCTTTTAAAGGCATGTGGTCCTAAAATTTGGATCAACTGAAAAACTGTCGGTTTCAGTTTAATCGTTATTTTCAATTAATTGAATGCTCAAAAAATGTTTTGTCTCACTTCATTTCTTCTTGTTGCATGTTGAAGCTCTACTTGGAACCTTGTTAAGATCCAACAATGTAAAATATGTTTTTTTTGCCATTTTTCAAGTTGTCTTAAACTTTTGATCAGGACTGTATGTCCCTCTTATAGAGCAAGTAAATGTGACGCCAGCTGCAGTTAAGCAGCGGAAGCTCAAGGCTCCCTATGTAGATGTTAGTATTGGTACCCAAAAGTAGGATTGCCAGAGTGGTGCAGGAAGGCCTACAGCCTCTGTAGATGTTATGTAGACGTGTCATGGTGTTTCTACCTAGATATCCGTGGATCCCAGACGTGAAGTGGTCTGAAGCAGTGCAAAAAGGGGTAGTTGAACTTGGATGATGAACAAGTGGAATAAATGGAGTCCAAACTTGTAGTAAGGTTGAACAGTTGCTTTTACTTGCCAAAAATTGGTAATCCAAACAGCTTCCAAATGATATCTTGGTCATCAGCAGGTATTAGCATTAACGGCAGGCAAATACTTCTCTGCAACAATCTCAGCACTGCTATGCTATAGCTTCCTCAGCTCTGCTATGCTTGGCTGGATAAATAGGAAACTCTTCCTCCTCTGCTGGAACTTAAGTTAGTTGTAGTCTGTAGTCTGTCTCTTACTTATAATCTTAGGTTCTAGGAACTTCTTGTCCTGGATTTAGACTACCTGAAGCTTTGGCTCAGCTTGGGTGGAAGCAATGCAAGCCCAGGAGGGGACAAGCAACCATGTAGGCTTCAGAGGCAGGGCCTCTGGTCCTAGCAGAGCAGGCAGTGCTCTCCTAGCCAGCACACAACCTTTACCCAGGAGGGGGTAGGGGACACTGACTTACTAACTAAGACTCCTCCCTCTAGCTACAGAGGGCTGGAAGGAAACAGAAGGTTCACCTCCAGAGAAGCTCATGTAAGGGTGTAAGCAAGATTTACCAATGGCGGCCGCCGGATGCGGACCAAAACAACGGCCGTATGCATGAGGCCTTAGGGAGAGCTGTGCATAGGAAGGGACAGACAGTGTAGGGAGTGTAATAGGAAGATTTTTATACAAAAATCTTTTCAGAGACCCAAAAGTTCTTTTAAGGACTATTGTGCGTGACAGCAGCAATATAAATTTTTAGCGCATCCTGCTAAAAATACCGTGTAATATGCTGCTGTGGACAGTTAAACTATTTGCGCCACATCTCCTGTGTAAATTGGGCGCATCCCTAAAATATCAGTGACATCCAGTGGACGTTTTCCATAGACAGTGTCCACTGCGGACAGTTATTATCCGCGCCACATCTCCTGTTTAAAGTGTGTACATACCTAAAATATCAGTGACATCAAGTGCACTTTTTCCGTAGACAGTGTCAGCTGCGCACAGTTAAATTATCCGCGCCACATCTCCTGTTTAAAGTGTGCGCATCCCTAAAATATTTGTGACATCCAGTACACTTTTTCCGTAGACAGTGTCCCCTGCAGACAGTAAAATTATCCGCGCCACATCTCCTGTTTAAAATGTGCGCATCCCTAAAATATCAGTGACACCCGATACATTTTTTCTGTAGACGGTGTCCCCTTGTGACAGTAAAATTATCTGCGCCACATCTCCTGTTTAAAGTGTGCGCAACCCTAAAATATCAGTGACTTCCAGTACACTTTTTCCGTAGATGGTGTCCCCTGCGGACAGTAAAATTACCCGTGTCACATCTCCTGTTTAAAGTGTGCGCATCCCTAAAATATCAATGACATCCAGTACACTTTTTCCGTAGACAATGCGAACTGTGACATTACCTGTGTAAATATTTTTGCACATACACTTCCAAATCCTACGCTACTGTATGTGTGACATACTTTCAAGCATATATCACATTTAAAATGAAGAAGGCAAGCAGAAGGGATAGGGAAGTGGCCAAGATGCTGATGGTGCACGCAGAGGCCGTGGCCCTGGGCGCGGAGAAACAGTGCCTGTTGCCAGAGCACAAGAAAAACAATCATCCAAGATACCTAGCTTCATGTCCCAGTTTGCAGGGCGGCGCAGGACACCACTGTTAAAGTCAGACCAGTGCGAACAGGTGGACGGTTGAATTGCAGCAGATAATGCCTCCATTCGGTAAAACACCACCCTGTCTTCCACCAAGTCCAGTCTCAGTAGCCAGGAGTCTGGTCAACACAATCCTCACCTTAAACCTCCTTCCTCCCACAATTTACAGTCTGGCCAAACAAGTAATCCCACACTTGGATATTCTGAGGGCCTCTTTTCATCGCCATTACTTGATTTGGCCCTCTTGCCAAGCACGCTTGAAGAGGGACATGAGATCTTCTGCCCTGATTCCCAACCTCTTCAACATCCATAGTCACAAGAACATGACAGTGGGGAACGGCAATTAGTGTTTAATGAGGTGGATGATGATGAGACAGTTGCCAATGAGTCAACCGCAATTACTGTCTCAAGAGGTTGATGAAGAGGATGAGGTCAACAAATCAGTAGGATGATCAAAGTGAGGAAGTGGAAGAGGAGATGGTGGATGATGAGGTCACTGACCCAACCTGGGAAGGTGGAAAGCCGAGCAAGGACAGCAGTACAGAGGGGGAGGATTCTGCAGCACCTCAACAGGCTGGAAGAGGCAGTAGGGTGTGCAAAAATGAGAAAGCGGGCCACACCACAGAGGCCCGCAACTGTTCCACAGAGAAACCCCTTGCGGAAATCTCCCTAGCCAAGGGGTAGATGTTCCGCAATATGGCGCTTTTCTGAGGAAAGTGCAGACGACAAAAGAATTGTAGTTTACAACCTGTGCCATACGAAAACGAGCCGGGGCATGAACACTAGCAACGTCACCACCACCAGCAAGATCCGCCACATGGCATCCAAGCACCGTAATAAGTGGGATGAACGCCTGGGTCCACAATCTGTGTCTGCGGTCACATCACTGCCTCCTCTTCCCCTGTGTTATGTGCTGGCCAATCCCCTGTCGAAGGCGCAGGTGAGGATGCCTTCACCTGGACCTTCACAAGCACTATCAGCGACCACATCCACTTCCGTATACCAGCGCAGCGTACAAATGTCCTTGCCCCAGGCATTTGAACGCAAGCCCAAATACCTAGCCACCCACCCACAGTCCATAGCACTAAATGCTCAACTTTCCAAATTACTGGCCCTAGAAATGTTGCCATTTAGGCTTGTGGAAACTGAGGCCTTCCACAGCCTGATGTCGCCGGCCGTCCCTTGTTACGTAGTCCCCAGCCGCCACTTTTCACTGTGCGCCTTACACGAACATGTGTCCCGTGACATCATACATGCCCTGACCAACGCAGTTACTGGGAAGGTCCACTTAACGGACACATGGACAAGTGCATTCGGCCAGGGACACTACATTTCCCTAACGGAACACTGGGTGAACGTTGTGGAGGCCGGGAGCGAGTCGTACCCTGGCACAGGTGCTAACGACGCCAAGGATTGCGGGCACTACGTCAATTAGGGTTTCCGCCAGCACCTACGTTAGTGGCTCCATCCCCTAATTCTCCTCTTCCGCCTCCTCCTCCACTTCCACCTCTGAATTATCCGCGTGCAGCACCAGTCATCAGTTGGTAGCTGGAAGCAGTGTAGCACTGCAGTGGGAAAGCGGCAGAGCTGTGGCAGGGGTTAAGAGACCAGACTGAGATGTGGCTCTCATCACTCAACCTAGAGCCAGGCATGGTTGTGTCTGATAATGGCCGTAAGTTGGTGGCGGCTCTGGAGCTCGGCAAGCTCAGACACATCCCATGCGTAGCCCACGTGTTCAACCTTGTGGTTCAGCGGTTTCTCAAAACCTACCCAAATTTGCCTGAGCTACTGGTGAAGTGCGCCGCGTGTGTGCACATTTCCGCAAGTCACCGACAGCTTCAGCCGGTCTGTCAACGCTGGAGCAGCGCTTGAAATTGCCAGCTCACCGACTGTTGTGCGACGTGAGCACACGCTGGAACTCCATGTTCCACATGTTGGCCAGGCTTTGTGAGCAGCAGAGGGAAGTAGTGGAATACCAACTGCAACATGATCGTCGCCCTTCCAGTCAGCTTCCGCTATTCACAAGCGAGGAGTGGGCATGGATGTCTGACCTCTGTGAAGTTTTAGGAAACTTTGAGGAATCAACACAGATGGTGAGCGGCGATAACCCTATTATCAGCGTAACCATCCCACTTCTGTGTCTACTCAAACCCTCGCTGCTCACAATTAAGGACGATGCTTTGCATGTGGAAAAGGTGGAAATGGGGGAAGACATTACACTGGGTGATAGCCAGACCACCCTCAGTTCGTCTTCTAAGCGCGAATTGGACGATGAAGAGGAGGAGCAGGAGACGGTTGCCTCCGCTACAGAGGGTACTACCCATAGAAGTTCAATTCCATCTGTTCTGCGTAGGTGGGCAGAAGAGGATGAGGAGATTGAGTGTGATCCTCCTGATGACGACAGCGAAGTCTTGCCTGTTGGTACTCTGGCACACATGGCTGACTTCATGTTTTGCTGCCTTTCCCGTGACACGAGCGTTATACACATTTTAGACAACACGGATTACTGGTTGTTCACCCTTCTCGACCCCTGCTACAAATAGAACGTCTCAACTCTCATTCCTCTGGTGGAGAGGAAGAGCAAAACGGTCCAATACCAGAAGATCCTTGTTGAAAAATTGCTCCAAAAATATCCATCTGACAACTCTCAAACACTCCTCAAAGCTTGGGACAGTTTCATGACACCCCGCCAGCACCCTCACCCTGATGCGCGGCCTAGTGTCGCAAGGAGGGAGATTTTTTGGAAGATGGTGAAGGAGTACATAGCAGACCGTGTCAGGGTCCTCAATGATCCCTCAGCGCCTTATATCTACTGGGTGTCCAAGCTGGACACGTGGCACAAACTGGCGCTCTATGCCTTGGAGGTGCTGGCCAGCCCTGCCGCCAGCATTTTGTCTGAGAGGGTATTTAGTGCTGCTGGTGGCATTATAACAGATAAGCGTATCCACCTGTCAACTGAAAATACTTATAAAAAATTAACAAGGCCTGGATTGACCATGACTTCTCGACTCCACCAGAGGAAAGCGGCTGAACATAAAGGCACTTTAAATGTGTTGTTTATAATGTACTGAATACACTGTATTCCCATGCACTCCTTCCACCACAAACAAGGGTATATGGTTGAATCTTCATTTTGTCATCCTCCTCCTCCTCTTCCATCATATCAACATGCTTATCCGTCACATATAATGCCCTCACATATATGCCCTTCGCATATAATATTTTACAGGGTCAGCTCAAATGCAGGCCCTCGCATATAATTTTTTAGAAAGCCAGCTCACCTGCAGGCCCTTGCATATAATTTTTTAGAGGGTCAGCTCAGCTGCAGGCCCTCACCTACAATTTTTTACAGGGTCAGCTCACCAGCAGGCCTTGACCTACAATCTTTTACTGGGTCAGCTCACCAGCAGGCCCGCACATAAAATCTTTTACAGGGTCAGTTCACCAGCAGGCCCGCACCTCAAATCTTTTTCAGGGTCAGCTCACCCGAAGGCCCTCACATTAAATTTTTTAGAGGGTCAGCTCACCTGCAGGCCTGCACATAAAATCTTTTACAGGGTCAGCTCACCAGCAGGCCCGCACCTCAAATCTTTTACAGGGTCAGCTCACCTGCAGGCCCACACCTAAAATATTTTACAGGGTCAGTTCACCTACAGGCCTGCACCTAAATTCTTTTACAGGGTCAGCTGACCTGCAGGCCCTCACCTAATGATACTTAATAGGTAATTTGCACGCATGCTGCCTTGATTGGATGTGGAAGCCATAGCTGTTTCTCAGGCTCCCTCTCCAAAATCTAACCATGATTCCACCGTTACCCATGGTCTACATGGTTTGGGCTGAAAATAAAATCGAAAGTTGATAGGGCAGACATCTGACTGGATCACCACCATTACGGGGGCGTGCTATCAGCCCCAGGTTATCTAGAGTCACCAAAGCGGCAGCAGGCCCTTGCCCATACTGTTTTAGATGGTCAGATCAGCAGGCCCTTGCTCCAAAATTTTTCAAGGCTATGTATGATGCCCTCTTTTATGTGTAACAAAGGGTGTTTTGGAGTGCCGGTTCCTTGTAATTTTTGGCAGCCCTTTCACTTAGTGCATAGGCTTTATGAGTGTAGGAGTCCCACTACATGAACAATTGTACCACAATGTGAATGAGGCCCTCCTTTATGTGATATACAGGTTGTATCGGAGTGCCTCTTCCTTGTAATTTTTGGCAACACTTGCACTTTTTTATGCAAGTAAATATATAGAAAAGAATGTTTCCTATGAATTTTTCCTCTAAAATCGATTTTTTTCTTCGGTTTTGTGCGTATTATTGTCAGTCTGTAAAAGTGGCGTATTATTCGGACAACATCGTTCCTAGCAGTGACCTGCGAGTACAAGATGCATCCAAACATCCTCCCCATGCTGTTCCAGAACTATTTTGGTGGTGTTTCCATCAATTTCTGACATTTTCCTATGAACCAGGCACCCTTCCCTCTACAGAGCAGGAGGTACCTGGTTTAATGCTCGGGTTCTCCGATTGACTTCCATTATACATAATTGATTCGGCCCCAGAACCCCGAGCACCTGAGCACTACGGTGCTTGATCAACATTAGCTATGTCACCTTGATGATTAGAACAGGTAGCAAATATTTTTCCTAAGCCTGGTGCACTAGCCTTAGGACATAGAGGATTAGTTAAACCTAAAGCACACCAATAATTCAGTATTTTAGGAGGAGGAACATTTTCTCCTACAACTCCAGAGATAACAGCAGCTGATCACCCTTAGGCTTCTTTCACATGGGCGTCGCGTGTGAGGGCCGGATAAGATGCGGGAGCGTCCCGGGAAAATGCGCAATTTTTCAGTGCGAGTGCATAGCATTTTAATGCATTTTGCACGCGCATGAGAAAAATCGGCATGTTTGGTAGCTAGACCCGAATCCGGACTTCTTCACAGAAGTTCGGGTTTGGGTTAGGTGTTGTGTAGATTTTATTATTTTCCCTTATAACATGATTAAGGTTATGAGGGAAAATAATAGCATTCTTAATACAGAATGCTTAGTAAAATTGTGATGCAGGGGTTAAAAAAATAAATAAAAATGTTACTCACCTTAATCCACTTGTTCGCGCAGCCCGTCTTTTTTTCTGTCTTCTTCTTTGATGCCCAGGAGGAAAAGGACCTGTGGTGATGTCACTGTGCTCATCACATGGTCCGTCACATGATCCATCACCATGGTGATGGATCATGTGACAGACCATGTGAAGAGCGCATTTACGACACCACAGGTCATTTTCCTCACAGATCATCAAAGAAGAAGACAGAAGATAAGCCGGGCTGCGCGAACAAGTGGATTAAGGTGAGTTAAATTTTTATTTTATTTTCTAACCCCTCCATCACTATTTTACTAAGCATTCTGTATTCAGAATGCTATTATTTTCCCTTATTACCATGTTATAAGGGAAAATAATAATGATCGGGCCCCCATACCTATAATCTCCTAGCAATCATGCGTGAAAATTGCACCGCATCCGCACTTGCTTGCGGATGCTTGCGATTTTCACGCAGCCCTATTCACTTCTGTGGGGCCTGCGTTGCGTGAAAAATGCACAAAATAGAGCATGCTGCGATTTTCACCTCACGCCCTACACCCGGCCGAAAATCTCGCCCGTGTGAAAGAGGCCTTAATGGTGTTACGTTTGCTTGGAACATAACCACCTGGTCTATAACCATTAGTTCTACATGTACTTTCTCACTTAGCACAAAACCACTTGGTTTAGAACCATTAGTTCAAATTGTACTCAGAGGCAAACATTATTGAGCAATAATATAGGACGTGTTTGGAACATACTAGACGCACCAAAGGCAGTCCATTGTGAGCAATAAAGTAAGATACTGTCCATATGGCTAACAATGGTAAGATGAATAAGTTGGACAATAAGTGCATAATAAAAAATATTGTGGCACCTGTAAAAGAATGCATACAATAGGCACATTTCTTGAACGTTGCTGAAAAGGTAAAACGTTAGTGCAAATATATTTAAGGCACATTTTTTATAATGCAAATAGATGCAATAGTGCAATAAAGTAGTGCAAATAAATCACTTTATAGTCTCTTCTTAAAGGTTTGAAGGTAAAGTGCATTACACTGTCACTTTAAGTGCAATAAAAGTTTTTGCAATCCAAGGGAAATTATTATAATCCATGTCAACAATGTCATTAGTTGTAATCCACAAGGCACATAGTAATTTGTAATCCACATGGGTAGTAGAGTTTTTTGTAATCCACATTGGTAATAGTGTAGCAGCACAGATCATCAGAACTATTAGCAAAGGCTCCCAAATAACCTGAAAAAGAAGGGGGGGGGGGGGGAGGTAGGTGGCGCTGTTGAGCGCAACTTGGAGATAAAGACCACTGGGGGGAGTCCTTACAAATATGACCATCAGGGTGAGGGCAAAATGGGGGCAACCTGCAACAAAAACATATTAAAACAATGCCAAAAGGCCCTCACCCGTCAGGAACAGTCCACACCCTTGGCTCCCAGAGTCCTTGGTGTTTTTCTTTAAATGTAGAGATAGTCCAGCTCTTCGCTACTTGAGCTTGAAAAGGTCATGAGGGGACGGTCCTGTCTCCGGTAGTCCAATCTTGACTGAGTGATGGAGCGAGACTGCCCTCCTGTGGTGGATCAGGTACTAACATGGTGGTAACACGACTTTTTGTCTCATAGGAGAGGGGTGCTCCGGCCCTGGGAAATGGGTCCGGGACCTCAGGTTGTAGGGGCGCTGGTAGTAGATCCACTGGGGCTGCAGCCATCTTCTAGGGCAGTTGGTAGACTGTCTTGGGCTTGAAATAGCCTACGTAGGTAGTAACGCAGCCAGCTGGCATGTTGGTGGTGGCGGCAGTCCAGGAGCGAGGGGCTCCAGACACTCCCGGTAGCGGAACACTCCTCCCGCCATCTCTTGCAAGGCTCCAACCTTCTCTGCAGCAGCGGGGTACTACTGCCAAACCTCCGGGGCAGACGCTGGCACCATAGGTTTCTGTAGCCAGTTTACTCCGGCAGCAAAGGGACCTTTCTTGGACCTCATGGGTGTGAACTCCACCTAGTCCCCTTTTATATAAGTTATGGTGGTCTTAAAGCAGGCGCAGGCGCTTTACTGAGCGTCTATTGACAAAATATTCCGTCCCGGTCTCGTTGTCTCGGACGAAAGCTGAACCCTGCTCGACGGAGAACCAGACTACAGTTCCAGTCCTCATCTCCAGCCTAGGGTCACCGGGCCGCTCCAGCAGGCCAACAACCCAGTCCTCGACCGATTTGCGATAGTCCCACGAAGAGGCTGCAAAGGCTGTGACACTCAGTGGCATGACTGGATTGAAGCGGTCCTGCTTCCAGCTCTTCTGGGACGGCAGCATAGGAACTCCCGCCGCCTCCGCTGCGCCAGCTGGCATGGGGGACGCCCGCTGTACCTCATTAGCAGATCGCTTAGTCTGCGACAGATAAATCTCCCCAGGCTCTGGTTCTCCATAGTGATCCTCGCCTCCCCAGCACATGCCACCCCAGGCTGATGAGGGCGCGTCAAGTCGCACCATCTTGTCTTCTATAGCACATGAGCAGACTGGAAGTGAAGGAGGAGCTTTGGGGGCGGAGTTTTCACTTCCTCCTACCATAATGGAAAGTAGTTCCGTGTGGGCAGGGCTTGGTTTTCGCGCTTCAGCGAGGGGCTTTCCTTCAGTTTCGTGCCTCTGGGCATTAAGAAGATTCTGCGCCATAGACTGTAAAAATGGCAATTTAATTCCTTGGGCGCCGGCACCCACCGTTTTTCCTCGGTCGCTCCACAACACAGTCATTAAAGTCACTTTCAAAGGCAGATTTGTAAATCCAACAAGTAAATAAAGTTGGTAGGCACACAATTTTGTTGTTTGACTCCTGTTCTTTAGTATAACAGTATGCGACACACAGTGGGGTGCTATTCGCATCCTGTTCGTGATGCCAAATAATGCAACGGGCCCACTAAGGCCACGCCTGGGGTATCCCTTGCCCCTTGGGAGGTTTCTACTAGCAAGTAAACGTAACCCCAGCTGCGGTTAAGCAGCGGAAGCTCAAGGCTCCCTTGGTAGATGATAATGTTGGTACCCAGAGGTAGGATTGCCAGAGTGGTGCAGGAAGGCCTACAGTCTCTGTAGATGTTATGTACACATGTCACGGTGTTCCTACCTGGATATCCGTGGATCCCAGATGTGAAGTGGTCCGAAGCAGTGCAAAAGGAGGTAGTTGAACTTGGATGATGAACAAGTGGAATAAATGGAGTCCAGACTTGTAGTAACATTGAACAGTTGCTTTTACTTGGCAAAAATTGGTAATCCAAACCGCCTCCAAACAATATTTTGGTCATCAGCAGGTATTGGCATTAATAGCAGGCAAATACTTCTCTGCAACAATCTCAGCTCTGCTATGCTATAGCTTCCTCAGCTGTGCTATGCTTGGCTGAATAAATAGGAAACTCTTCCTCCTCTGCTGGAACTTAAAGGGCTTCTACTACCAGAAATACTGTTATGTAGCTGACTGACATTAGTGATGCGCTAATGTAAGCACTACATAACAGTATGTTTCTAACATTTGTCCCTGCAGCCGTTTTTGTAACAAAAAACACTTTTATTATATGCTAATGAGCCTCTAGGTGCTATGTGGGCGTAAAATCAGCACCTAGAGGCCCTGTCTACTCACGCTTTATCCCGCCCAGGTCCCCTGTTCTGCCCGCCCAGCTTCTCTTGATTTCCCTTTAAGTTAGCTGTAGTCTGTCTCTTACTCATACTTACTCTTACTTATAATCTAAGGTCCTAGGAACTTCTTGTCCTGGATTTAGAGTACCTCAAGCTTCGGCACAGCTTTGGTGGAGGCAATGCAAGCCCAGGAGAAGACACGCAACCATGTAGGCTTCAGAGGCAGGGCCTCTGGTCCTAGCAGAGCAGGCAGTCCTCTGCTAGCCAGCACACAACCTTTACACAGGAGGGGGTAGGGGACACTGACCATAACAGTTTCAGGAATAAATATGCACATTATTAGGTGATGACATTAAATACATTAGATGTTATACATTAGCACATAGGAGATGGTAGCAAGGTGCCAAAAAGAAGTGGTAATGGCACTCCGGGACATTACACATGCAAACACACATAGCCATATATCGGCATGCTTATAAACAGGGGTGTACACAGATCTCATAGGCTTATTCAACTACCATGACACTGAAATGAGGAGCTGTGCTGCATACTTTGGGTGTCCCCATCTATTACAGTATTGCAGCTTTCATAAATATTGGGAGCCTGCTGTGTACCCCCTAGACTTATCATGTTCACATGTAAAAGATTTCACATGAATGTCATTGCTAATTGTGTAATGCCCCAGAGGGGAATTACCACTTCTGCACCCCGCTACTGTCTTTACTGGTTAACCTCATGTCATCATGTGTATTTATTTCAGGTCCAAACACTGTGCATTTCCTATTTTGTAACTGTTTATGTTCACGTGCAATGTGCCTGGTTCACCAGCAGGTGGTAGCAAATATGGCACAGCTACAGGTACATTGAATGGAGCTTCCCATTCCATTCTAACCCCCCCCCCCCCTCTGTGGAGGAGTGGGTGAGTACCACTTCCTGCAGGAAGGGTTGGTCCAAGTTTAGTTGCAGTCTAGCTTACCCCCAGCTAGGGGAAGGAAGCAAGTGCTGGGCACGTCTCTGCTGGAGACAAGCAGCTAATCTTCATCTAATAAGACACAAAATTTCAAACCTACTACTAGTCAAGCGATCACTGCGATTAATACAGAAAATAACAGTGTCACTTTCTTCATTATACATAGAACTAGTGTTTCTTACCACTCTTTGGTGATAAGCTATACCAGTGTAGCCTTATTTTTGATTACAGCAAACAAAATACTGAAATCATGATGCACCAACTGTACTGTATCAACTTATTCAGTTATTTTACAGAAGTGTTAATATAGCATTTACAATATTATATGTTGCATACAGTTTACAGAAATCACTGAATTGTTAGATGTGCTATAGTAAAGAAATAACTAAATTAAAGAGCCTGAATATTTCAGCTGAAAAGAAAAACAATTCTTGTGGTCGTTGTATGAGGAAATGACTAACATTTTGATAATCTTAGTCACCATTAAGCAGCTTATGTTTAAAACATTTCTTTTGTTGGTCATTTTATTTTTAGACCTCCCTCATTACAAGCACAAAGATGGCCACATATGTGGGGTCACTGGCCATCATATGTATAACATTCAGAGAGAATGAGTAGGTAGAAGAGACAGAAAGATAAGTTAACCAAACATGGAATTGCAAGCTTTCTGTTTGTAGAAGAATCTTGCTAAATAATAAAGTCCTGTGATTACAGCAGAATCAGCACATATCCAAGTAGTGTTTAGAAGTGCACTAACAGGTGAAAAATATGGGAGGGCTAGCAGGCTCCTAAAACAGTGTAATCACCAGTGTAAAATGTAACCTTTACTGATGATAATTGAAAAATCACCCAATTTGTGCCTTTAAAAAGCAATTAACAATGAGGCTGGGCAGGACAAGGAAAGGAAAATTGGCTCACCCTTACACTTGCCATATCAAACTATAGGCCCTGCCTATCAAAACAGTCCTGTGTCAGGAAGCTCCTGATAGGCCCTATATGTCCCTGACAAGGGATAGATACCGCCAACCGAGAAGAGACCTAGTATGACTACAGTTCTAAAGTAATGTCATAAGTCAATGTATGTATCAGAAAATAATAAAGTTACAACAAAAATAATAGCACATAATACATACCGGATTTTTCGCCCTATAAGACGCACTTTTTTGGTGATCAAAACCTGGACACCACTGGTTTACTTGGGAGCATGTATGTATTATGTGCGATTATTTTTGTTGTAACTTTATTATTTTATGATACATGCATTGACTTATGACATTACTATTGGACTGTAGTCATATTAGGTCTCTTCTCGGGTGGCGGTATCTATCCCTTGTCAGGGACATATAGGGCCTATCAGGAGGTTCCTGACACGGGATCGCCCCTATCGGGGCAGCCATTCCGTTTTGCTAGGCAGAGCCTATAGTTTGATAGGGCAAGGGTGAGTCAATTTTTCTTTACTTGTCCTGCCCAGCCTCATTGTTAATAGCTTTTTAAGGGCACACATTTGGTGATTTTTAATTATCATCAGTAAAGGTTACGTTTTACACTGGTGAAGGTACTCTGTGATTACATTATAATTAAGTTACACTAGTGACTTGACAACCTGACATCTGATGTCTATATCTATCAGAACTGTGAATAATCCTTGAAATAGTGACCAAGCTGCAACTCCACTGCAGTGGCGTACCGCCCATAGAGGCAGACCACGCCACTGCTATGGGGCCCGCGGCACTGGGGGGCCCGTAGCGCAGAGAAAGCCCCGCCCACACTATTTGACCCCGCCCACTCATGACATGCAGCCGGCTATGCGGCTGCTTTTCTTCAACAGCAGCCCCAACTCTTCTTCCGCAATCGCCGCCAAGCCGAAATGGTCCCCCGCCCCCCCCCCCCCCCCCGTTTGACCTGATCCTGACCTGACCTCCTCCTGACCCTGTCAGCCGTCGCCAGAGTGCCTGAGCTGAGGAGAGAAGAAGGAAGATTCTGAAGCATCGGCTGTGTCCCTGGCTGGTCTGAAGTAAGTCCTGCCGTGTCACTGCCTGCACAGTGCACTCCCTGCAGCAGTGCCTGGCCGACTCTGACATAACATGACTATATATATTATGAGGGCCCGTGTTAGTTTACAAATCTCTGGGGGGCAGGGTGATATCTGTGTTACTTTACAATGTGCCCCCCTTGCCTGTCACTGCAGGGAGCGCTGCTCGGCCCATATGCTGCATGTAGTACGCCAGCCCATTACCCATGTGGAGAGACTAGAGTTCCTGTATTAACTGTGCTCTTCAGCAGATGAAACCCTCTAGTCTAGTATTATAAATATGATAGCCCCTTTAACTCTTAGGATAACAGAGGTTTTTTCGTTTTTGCATTTTCTTTTTTCTTCCCTAGTTTTCTTGTGCCATAACTTTTTTTTATTTTTCCATTCACATAGATGTATGAGGGCTTATTTTTTGCGGGAGAAGTCGTACTTTAATATGGCATGCAATGTAGTGGGAAGCGGGCAAAAAAATTCCAAATGCGGTGGAATAAAAAATAAAAGAAAAAAACACAATTTCTCCACAGTTTTTTATGGGTTTTGTTCTTACGACATTCCCTTTGCGGCAAAACTGACCTATGCCCTTTAGGCTGGTTTCACACGGGCGTTGCGGAAAAATGTGCGGGTGCGTTGCGGAAACACCCGCGATTTTTCCGCGCGAGTGCAAAACATTGTAATGCGTTTTGCACTCGCGTGAGAAAAATCGCGCATGTTTGGTACCCAAACGCTTGGGATTGATGTTCTGAAGATTGTATTATTTTCCCTTATAACATGGTTATAAGGGAAAATAATAGCATTCTGAATACAGAATGCTTAGTATAATAGTGCTGGAAGGGTTAAAAATAATAAAAAAGTTAACTCACCTTATCCCCATGATCGTGTAGATCCCGGTCTGTTCTTTAGCTGTGGACTGAATGACCTTTGGTGATGTCAGATCACATGCTCCAATCACATGGTCCATCACCATGGTGATGGAGCATGTGATCTGACATCACCACAGGTCCTTTAGCCACAGCTAAAGAACAGACCGACCGGGAACTAGGCGATCATGGGGATAAGGTGAGTTAACTTTTTTTATTTTTTTTAACCCTCCCAGCACTATTATACTAAGCATTCTGTAGTCAGAATGCTATTATTTTCCCTTATAACCATGTTATAAGGGAAAATAATACAGTGAATAGACTGTCACCTAGAACCCATGTGTGGAAATCGCACCGCATCCGCACTTGCTTGCGGATGCTTGCGATTTTCACGCAACCCCATTCATTTCTATGGGGCCTGCGTTACGTGAAAAACGCTGAATATAGAACATGCTGCGATTTTCACGCAACGCATAAGTGATGCGTGAAAATCACCGCTCATGTGAACAGCCCCATAGAAATGAATGGGTCAGGATTCAGTGCGGGTGCAATGCGTTCAACTCACGCATCGCACCTGCGCGGAAATCTCGCCCGTGTGAAAGGGGCCTAATTCTCTCGGTCAGTATTTTTTTACATCACCATATTCTCCCCCATAACTTTTTTTATAGTTATGATCCCTGCCATGCTACTTCTTTTGACTTAGACTTTTAGATGCAGAACCATTTCATCTTCAAGGTAAGTTAATAATTTTTTTAATCTAGCTTAGGCTACTTTCACACTAGCGTTTTTGCTGGATTCGGCAGGGTTCAGCAAAAAAGTTTCTGTTACTGATAATACAACCGTCTGCATCTGTTATGAATGGATCCGGTTGTATTATCTTTAACATTGCCAAGACGGATCCGTCATGAACTCCACTGAAAGTTAATGGGGGACGGATCAATTTTCTATTGTGGCAGATATTCAGTTTTTCCCAGGAGGGAAAGCAAACTACAACATGTTTCGGTTTGCTCTCTATTCTGGGAACACAACTAAACGGAACGGAATGAATTTCGGAGGATTCCGTTCGGTTCAATTAAGTTTTGTTCCCATTAACAATAAATTGGAACAAAATTAAGCTTTTTTTTCCGGTATTGAGCCCCTGTGACTGATCTCAGTACCGGAAAACTTTAACGCTAGTGTGAAAGTAGCGTTATCTATAATATTTGATTTCTGTTTTATTTCACAGAACAAATCCTTATTTTAAAATATGTATAATTTTTTTTTTTAATTACTGCAACAAATTTGGTTAATAAAAAAATAAAAATAAAGATTTATCCCTAACGGTTTCAGTAGGTCGTGTATACATTTCTTTATTAGCAAATGGGGGTGTGGCAGGGGAGGAGCCAGGACAGGAGGTAGGAGGGGCCAGGGGTGGGTAGTGGGTGGGGTTATGGGGCCCAATTCAGATTCTTGCTATGGGGCCCAGTGATTTCTATGTACGCCCCTGCTCCACTGTAACTGTAAGATCACTGACAATGATAACATGTATATGGCAGCTCAAAGTATACACATGAAATCACTGCTTCACATCAGAGCAGGAAAATAAACAGTCCGATTGCTCCTAATATAGATGCATACAGAGTTTACCTGACCTCAATGATAACACGTTTCTGTGAATTAGGTAGGAGAGTTCTTCAGCTCAAATGGCTGAATTTTAAAGGTGTTCTCCGGGCTTTTAATGTGGATGACCTATCCTCAGGATAGGTCATCAACAGGGGCGGATTAAGTGCATGATAGGCCCGGGGCTGTCTACCCAACTTGGGCCCCCCCCCCTCCATTTTAGTTTAGTTTAGTTTAGTTTTTTTTGTATGAAGAGGCTGCGGTGCTTTATGAGCGCCACAGTCTCTTCTTAGGCCATATGACATCTTCAGACAAAAAAAAAATACCCCAAATTGGGTCCTAAACTGAAAAATTTGGTCGTCAAATTTAAAATACATATAATTGTAATAAAAAAGACATGGAGGAGAATACAGCACCACATACCTGTTACATCCAGTGACATCTCCTGTCATGTAGACCTTCTATTTCCTCTTCTCCTCCATTTGACCCAGACCACCATGGCAAATTCTTTTAGCCGCATCTCGTCTCTACAGTTTGTAACAGAGACACGTTAGATTTCTAAATTTTTCCATCAACCTCCTCATCCTGGTGTCCCCACAGTGTCATCCTGCCACCCCCAATACTGTGCCCGTTGTGCTCCCCAATGCCCCAGGAACTATACTGCTGAAAAAATAGTGACCCCTGATAGATATAATTGGGGTAATTTATCAAACTGGTGTAAAGTAGAACTGGATTTCCAAAAGAGCTGTCAAATATGAAAGGTGGAATCTGATTGGCTGCTATGGGCAACTAAGCCAGTTCTGCATTACACCAGTTTGATAAATTACCCCAATGGTCCCTATAGTGTCCACAGCAGCTATAATGTCCACTAGAGACCCCCAGTAATAATACCACCCTCTATTGTGCTCCAGGCAATAATCCCTGTATAGTGTCCCTAGAAATAATAGAATTGCCCCTATAGTGCCTCCCCAAAAGCAACACCCCCATATAGTAATTTCCACCACACTGCCCCCACATAGTAATACCCCCATAGTAATTTGCCCCCACACAGTAATTTCCCCCAAACTGCCCCTATAGTAGTTTGCCCCCACACAGTAATTTGCCCCACACTGCCCCCATATAGTAGTTTGCCCCCACACAGTAATTTGCCCCACACTGCCCCCACATAGTAATTTGCCCCACACTGCCCCCACATAGTAATTTGCCCCACACTGCCCCCACATAGTAATTTGCCCCACACTGCCCCCACATAGTAATTTCCTCCACACTGCCCCCACATAGTAATTTCCTCCACACTGCCCCCACATAGTAATTTCCACCACACTGCCCCCACATAGTATTTTGCCCCCACATAGCAATTTTCCCAAATTGCAATTACCCCACACTGTCCCCACATAGAAATTACCCCACACAGAAATTACCCCACACTGTCCCCACATTGCAATTTCCCCCACACAATAGTTTCCCCCACATAGTAATTTGCCCCCACACTGCCCCATATAGTAATTTGTCCCCACATAGCAATTTCCCCACACTGCCCCCACATAGCAATTTGCCCCCACACTGCCCCATCTAGTAATTTGCCCCCACACTGCCCCATCTAGTAATTTGCCCCCACATAGTATTCCCTCCCATAATAATTTGGCCCCATACAGCCCCCACATTCCCCCCCCATGTAATCGATTTATCTTCCCTAATAGGTCCTCCTGTGTCCCCCCCAAGTAGGCAAATTAAATAAAAAAATAAAAAATGAACAAAAAATGAAAAAAGAAATACTCACCTATGTCCAGGGCCAGGCGCTTGCTCGTAGAGGAAGGCGGGCGGGATGAGTCAGGCGCGTCACAGTGCTGCGTCCCGGCACAGGCGCGCGATGACGTCATCACGCACGCCTGCGCCGGGATTTCACTACCGCATAGGCCTCCGGCCTACAAGGCCTGAGGCCTATGCGGTGAATGCCGGTGATCGGCGACGGGACAGGGAGCTATGCGCTCCTGTGCCCCGCCGCAGTATGTGGGCGTTCGGGTCAGCGTTGGGCCCCCCAGCAGTGCTGGGCCCGGGGCTGCCGACCCGAACGTCCCTATTGTAATCCGCCACTGGTCATCAATATCAGATTGGCGGGGGTCCGACGCCCGGCACCCCTGTCTATCAGCTGTTTGAAGAGGAGGCGCGTGCCGTGCCAGCGCTGGCTCCTCTTCACTGTTTACCTTCTCGCCGTCGCTTCTGCAGCAGTGAGCAGGTGTAATTACACCCAAGCCGTCCCATTCATTTCAATGGGACGGATCGTTCCCATACACTTGTATAGAAGCTTTCTGTCCCATTGAAATGAATGGGGCGGCTTGGGTGTAATTACACCTGCTCACTGCTGCAGAAGCGACAGCGAGAAGGTAAACAGTGAAGAGGAGCCAGCGCTGGCACGGCACGCGCCTCCTCTTCAAACAGCTGATTGGCGGGGGTGCCGGGCGTCGGACCCCTGCCGATCTGATATTGATGACCTATCCTGAGGACAGGTCATCAATATTAAAAGCTCAGAGAACCCCTTTAAAGAGAAATGCTTAACATAAGTTCTGTACATGTGAATAAAAAGGGGGTCGTATAAATTAGATCTACTGTATGTTGCCCAAACCTGCCAATTCTGTTAGGTTTGGACAACTATCTAATGTGCATGGCCTTCAAATTCTCCCTGGACCGCCAGTGATTTGAGAGATAAGAATTGGGCACTTAGCATTTCAACTGCCCACTCTTTTTATTCTCAGATGATAAGATACTACCAGAGATGTCTGGCATTTTTTTTCTCCCCTCTATCCATTCACCAAACCAAGCATGGGAGGATCGGGAGGTATGCTGTAGTTGTCAGACAAAAGAGCATTGGGTAAACAGTTATCTCAGGTACATGTCCAATTTTATACCCAGTTTACATCACATTGTGGATGTACACTTAACATGTACACTGAGACAAGCTTCAGGCATTCACCTAAGAGTATCTATATAGCTCCATTCCATTTTTTCCTTGCCCTTTTGGCCTCTGGTTATCCAATATACATTGAAATACCTTTTTTACTGTATGGAATATAGTATATATTACACAGTATTATAGATGCAATATGTACAGATATATAAGAAAAAGAAGAAAACGACCCCAGAAGTCCCCCAACATATATAGTAAGGGCAGTGCCCGTATAATAACCAAATATAGGGGGACACCCGAAAGAAAATGACTCGGTACAAGCTCCGAGCATGACGGCAGAAAACAGGAGAAAAAAAGAGCTTAGAGTACCATAAGTTAGAAAAATATACGTTTTTATTAAATTCATGATAAAAAACACACATATAGTAAATGCCAAGGACAGGGTAAGGGAGCAGGGGAAAAGAGAACGAGCGCCATCCTGGATGGACACACTGGTCACAACATATAATGGTCTATCAGTGGGGTAACTGCAGATGTGGGAAAAACAACTAGTAAAGTATGGTACAATGACCAACCCATAGGTGCAGACCTTTAAGAATAATTAGTTATAGAGGGTGAGTGGAGATCAAAACATGGTCTAACCGCCATGGCTATAGTGCATAGTATATGGTGCAAGCAACATAGATAATACTATGTATAAACAGTGTACCAAATGGATCAGCAGTAATGGACCAGGCAAAATAGCTCAACGTTAGCAACACATAGCCATGGCTGGAAACCTATGATCAAGGACTCACCGATATGGGACCAGATGTGAACAGAAAAACCAGGATGGCGCTACCCCAACGCGCGTTTCGGCGTGCCTTCGTCAGGGGGTAGCGCCATCACTGCGGACCAGGTATTTATGTCTCCTTCAACCAATAAAAATAAATATAAAGCAGCACTCACTCATCTCCTGGTGTGTTGGTGGAGTGGCGCGCGCAATCCGCACACTGTCACTTCCGGCAATCCCACAGCCGGCGTCCCGCCGACACGCCCACACCACATGACAAGTCACATGATCGGGCAGCGTGACGTACGGACGCTCGGGCGCGAGATGCCGTGGGTGGTGACGGACAGCGCGCGCACGCAACACAGAAGGGGAGGAGGAACGGGACGTCTGTGTCTCAAAAGAAAATGTAGTATATGAATTTAAAGGCAACATATGTGCTGGCATATCAAATTTTACAATTATATGGACAGCCCTACATTCGCTCATCATAGGTATGCACATATGAAGGTGACGACATACATTTTTACAAATAAATAACATAATGTAAATCTCATAGTGACGTATGAATGGATATATGATAATATAGACACTGGGTATATTATAAACATAATAAGCACATATATATATAATTTCATCATGCTGTGGCATAGCATAAACATATAAATATATAAATGTACAATTCATTAGCATGATAAACAGAGTTGAGGTATGGGCAGCGAAAGACACATCACATATAAATATATAAATGTACAATTCATTAGCATGATAAACAGAGTTAAGGTATGGGCAGCGAAAGACACGTCACAATTTAAGATAATGCCAACAATGATTAAATAGAAGATGACAAAAAATACATGAATCAAATATAGAGTGGATTCCGGCAGAAGCCATGTGTGATGGGTCAACCATGATTAAAAATAAACAATGAAGTTAGAAATGACAATCATATTAATACCCAAAATAAGATGCATGATAATGACATAAATAGATATACAGATATGAATATTAGATATGCAATAAAAATCTATATACAAAATGAAACAGGGTACAAGACCCAATGGACCAATCAAAGGATTCAATAAAAAAAGAGATAATAAAGTGACGACATTTTTTTATTTTATTTTATTTTTTTATTTTTTACATGCCATTTAGGAAATTCATGAATGGCGATAAAGACAAAGGTGCAGTTAAAGTGCTAGTGCATAAATGTGAGGGGGTGAGAGATGGTGAAAAAAGTGATGGAAAGAATAAAAAGTGCGGAGGAAAAAGGTGAAAAGGAATAAGGTGCTAGAGGATGATGATAATCAATAGATAGTCGATCCAAGATCCATAAACACGTGATAATGCTCAATTAACATCCATAATCAAAAATATCAAAAATATCATGTCAAATGGGTTAGTCGACAATGGCGTAACTAGGCTTCTGGAAAAGTGGACAACCACAATAGCGGAATCCAAAATTGCTTCAAGTAGAAAAATAATAATAGAGCAGACGTCCCTACAGAGCGATGTAAAAGTGCTGTGGAGGAAGACAAGAAAATAAATAAAGAGATAAGAAAGTTAATAAAAATGATAAAATTTAAAGGTAAATAACACACATGCTGTTAAAAGAAAAAATCGGGTCCACAGTCGTGGGCCCAACGGCTACAGAAAAGCAGAGAATCCCAGGTTTTCATTTAGACCCTCGGGACGTAGTGTCCCCAGGGTCCAAATCCAGCGGCTTTCACACTGGGCTAGCCTTTTAGATACACATCCTGCACGGAGGTCCACCTGAATACAATCAATCCCCTTTATTTTGAGGAGTTTCGGGTTGCAAGAGTGGAATTCCCTGAAATGCCTTGCAATCGGTTTAAGAACCTCACCATCCTTTTGTTCTTGTGCATTTAGGATATCCCTCACATGCTCCCTCACACGGACACGAAGTTCTCGCGTCGTGAGGCCCACATAGATCTTGGGACAGGGACAATGGGCGTAATAGACCACTCGTGTGCTGGAGCATGTAAGAGCATGGTTAATCCTGAATGTCTTAGTGCCCGAGGAGTCTGTGAAGTCTAGAGACCGCTCCATATTGGGGCACGCAGAACATTTGCCACACGGTCTGAAGCCGGTCTTGGGACTACCCTGTCCAAAGAACAGGGGAGGAAGAGTTGGTTGAAGGTAACCTCTGACCAAATTATCACGCAGGGTGTTAGCCCTGCGAGCTGTGACCAAAGGTCGTGGAGGTAAAAGTCTTTCCAAGACCGGGTCAGTTAATAGGATCGGCCAATGAGAGGCTAAGCAGTTCCTCATTTCGTCCCAATGGGAGTGATATTTGCTTATAAAGCGGATCCTATTGTCAGGTGTCTTATCTCCCTTTATTTGGAGAAGTTGGGCCTGTCCCTGCAGCTTTGCCCGCCGATATGCCTTTTTAATAGAGCGATGACTATAACCTCTCTTGAGGAAACGATCTTTCAGCTCACAGGCTCGCCTCTCAAAAGTTGCATCGTCGGAGCATATCCGGCGGATGCGTAAAAATTGGCCAATTTTTACGCATCCGCCGGATATGCTCCGACGATGCAACTTTTGAGAGGCGAGCCTGTGAGCTGAAAGATCGTTTCCTCAAGAGAGGTTATAGTCATCGCTCTATTAAAAAGGCATATCGGCGGGCAAAGCTGCAGGGACAGGCCCAACTTCTCCAAATAAAGGGAGATAAGACACCTGACAATAGGATCCGCTTTATAAGCAAATATCACTCCCATTGGGACGAAATGAGGAACTGCTTAGCCTCTCATTGGCCGATCCTATTAACTGACCCGGTCTTGGAAAGACTTTTACCTCCACGACCTTTGGTCACAGCTCGCAGGGCTAACACCCTGCGTGATAATTTGGTCAGAGGTTACCTTCAACCAACTCTTCCTCCCCTGTTCTTTGGACAGGGTAGTCCCAAGACCGGCTGCAGACCGTGTGGCAAATGTTCTGCGTGCCCCAATATGGAGCGGTCTCTAGACTTCACAGACTCCTCGGGCACTAAGACATTCAGGATTAACCATGCTCTTACATGCTCCAGCACACGAGTGGTCTATTACGCCCATTGTCCTTGTCCCAAGATCTATGTGGGCCTCACGACGCGAGAACTTCGTGTCCGTGTGAGGGAGCATGTGAGGGATATCCTAAATGCACAAGAACAAAAGGATGGTGAGGTTCTTAAACCGATTGCAAGGCATTTCAGGGAATTCCACTCTTGCAACCCGAAACTCCTCAAAATAAAGGGGATTGATTGTATTCAGGTGGACCTCCGTGCAGGATGTGTATCTAAAAGGCTAGCCCAGTGTGAAAGCCGCTGGATTTGGACCCTGGGGACACTACGTCCCGAGGGTCTAAATGAAAACCTGGGATTCTCTGCTTTTCTGTAGCCGTTGGGCCCACGACTGTGGACCCGATTTTTTCTTTTAACAGCATGTGTGTTATTTACCTTTAAATTTTATCATTTTTATTAACTTTCTTATCTCTTTATTTATTTTCTTGTCTTCCTCCACAGCACTTTTACATCGCTCTGTAGGGACGTCTGCTCTATTATTATTTTTCTACTTGAAGCAATTTTGGATTCCGCTATTGTGGTTGTCCACTTTTCCAGAAGCCTAGTTACGCCATTGTCGACTAACCCATTTGACATGATATTTTTGATATTTTTGATTATGGATGTTAATTGAGCATTATCACGTGTTTATGGATCTTGGATCGACTATCTATTGATTATCATCATCCTCTAGCACCTTATTCCTTTTCACCTTTTTCCTCCGCACTTTTTATTCTTTCCATCACTTTTTTCACCATCTCTCACCCCCTCACATTTATGCACTAGCACTTTAACTGCACCTTTGTCTTTATCGCCATTCATGAATTTCCTAAATGGCATGTAAAAAAAATAATAATAATTTTTTCGTCACTTTATTATCTCTTTTTTTATTGAATCCTTTGATTGGTCCATTGGGTCTTGTACCCTGTTTCATTTTGTATATAGATTTTTATTGCATATCTAATATTCATATCTGTATATCTATTTATGTCATTATCATGCATCTTATTTTGGGTATTAATATGATTGTCATTTCTAACTTCATTGTTTATTTTTAATCATGGTTGACCCATCACACATGGCTTCTGCCGGAATCCACTCTATATTTGATTCATGTATTTTTTGTCATCTTCTATTTAATCATTGTTGGCATTATCTTAAATTGTGACGTGTCTTTCGCTGCCCATACCTTAACTCTGTTTATCATGCTAATGAATTGTACATTTATATATTTATATGTGATGTGTCTTTCGCTGCCCATACCTCAACTCTGTTTATCATGCTAATGAATTGTACATTTATATATTTATATGTTTATGCTATGCCACAGCATGATGAAATTATATATATATGTGCTTATTATGTTTATAATATACCCAGTGTCTATATTATCATATATCCATTCATACGTCACTATGAGATTTACATTATGTTATTTATTTGTAAAAATGTATGTCGTCACCTTCATATGTGCATACCTATGATGAGCGAATGTAGGGCTGTCCATATAATTGTAAAATTTGATATGCCAGCACATATGTTGCCTTTAAATTCATATACTACATTTTCTTTTGAGACACAGACGTCCCGTTCCTCCTCCCCTTCTGTGTTGCGTGCGCGCGCTGTCCGTCACCACCCACGGCATCTCGCGCCCGAGCGTCCGTACGTCACGCTGCCCGATCATGTGACTTGTCATGTGGTGTGGGCGTGTCGGCGGGACGCCGGCTGTGGGATTGCCGGAAGTGACAGTGTGCGGATTGCGCGCGCCACTCCACCAACACACCAGGAGATGAGTGAGTGCTGCTTTATATTTATTTTTATTGGTTGAAGGAGACATAAATACCTGGTCCGCAGTGATGGCGCTACCCCCTGACGAAGGCACGCCGAAATGCGCGTTGGGGTAGCGCCATCCTGGTTTTTCTGTTCACATCTGGTCCCATATCGGTGAGTCCTTGATCATAGGTTTCCAGCCATGGCTATGTGTTGCTAACGTTGAGCTATTTTGCCTGGTCCATTACTGCTGATCCATTTGGTACACTGTTTATACATAGTATTATCTATGTTGCTTGCACCATATACTATGCACTATAGCCATGGCGGTTAGACCATGTTTTGATCTCCACTCACCCTCTATAACTAATTATTCTTAAAGGTCTGCACCTATGGGTTGGTCATTGTACCATACTTTACTAGTTGTTTTTCCCACATCTGCAGTTACCCCACTGATAGACCATTATATGTTGTGACCAGTGTGTCCATCCAGGATGGCGCTCGTTCTCTTTTCCCCTGCTCCCTTACCCTGTCCTTGGCATTTACTATATGTGTGTTTTTTATCATGAATTTAATAAAAACGTATATTTTTCTAACTTATGGTACTCTAAGCTCTTTTTTTCTCCTGTTTTCTGTACAGATATATAGTATATACAGCAGTCTACTGATATGTGAGGTATGAGGTATAATAGATGAAGTGTGTGCAGATATATAGTCCAGAGGACCAGAGGACCAGGTATAGGTATGATTCTGGGGACCTACCATGTATAGCTTAATGCTTGCTTTGAAACTGATTTTAGATGTGACAGACTCCCTTTGAAAAGGCAACACTACAGGCATTGCCACATGTCATACTTTTGGATTGTAATACAGAAGCAGATTTGAAGCACAGAATATATGGAGAAGTTATGTAACATTGTCTTCCCTTTGGATTAAACTTCTAAAATCCAGGACATAACCCTTTTTCTCCTTTCTCCTACTCTTTTGTTTATTTTAGTGTACATGTGGGCTGTCATTTTACATACACTGCTACCCAATTATCAAATAGATGCACCAGAAAAGTAATGAGCATTAAATAAATGTCACGTGATGCAAGTGATGCACGTCATATTTATAAAAGACAAGTTCCATATTTAAAGGGGTTTTCTGGAACCCAGCGGGTCAAGCAAATCCACCTTAATAATATCATTACCATAACAAAATTGAGTGGATCAGCCTCTGGGAATGACACTCTTATTTTGAAAATCCAGCTTCTACTGATGTCACACCCTTTACCTGGTTTCCATCTTGGTCTATGGTCAGGATGTCATTTTCACTGTGGACAGAGTCCAAACTATTCCGTTCCCTGGGAGATACGTAGATGAGATGGATTCAGGAGTTTGGTTAAGTTGACCATGTCTGTGCAGAAAGTTTACATGCAGGAACCAGAAATCCAGTGAAGACAACCCGGGAACCACAGAACCTGAATGGAGTTTTTTTATTTCCATATTAACCTCCATAACTTTATTCCAAAACCTAAAAAAATGTATCCTTCTCCCCTCTTGCTTCTCTTGGATCCGTTCATGTTTTGTTAAAAAATGTATAGTAATGCAATACAGAATGTAACACTGTGTATGGTAAAGTACTGGAGGAGGTGAAAATGTCCCCCAGAATGCTCAGATGGATGGGATAAAAGAATACAGGAAAGCTTGGAGGTTTCAGCAAAGTGTAGTTTGCTGAGACACTTTTCTTTACAGTGTTTTATGGGCTTGGATTTTTATGGAATGGTGGGTAGGTTTGTAGAGGAACCTGCCATTCCCTCTAACTCCAGTAAAACATTTTCCCCTAGACTCAAATAATCCCAGGTATAGCTACTGGGCTCATTACTGTGGGAATAAATACAAGCCTCAAATGCTTATTCAGTGTCAGAGCCTGGAAACTACATGACCTGTTGGCTGAGTGAGTCTGATCTCTTGTCTTTAAGAGTATCTATGTGAGGTATCTGTTGTATAGTTGGAGCCCACATGGGCTAGGACATTGTTTTGAAGTTAATGTTCTGTTCTGATGGGGTACCATACAAGTGATGATATATGCCCAGTCTTATGTTGGATGTAAAATAAACCGTTGGACTTTTAAACGGCTAAATACCATGAAATCTGCCATCACTGACCCTCCCCCACATGGACCTTTGACAAGGGTTAAAAAATAACAGTTAATAAAGGTTAAGAAGCTCAAAAGCAAAGGATTATCATCAGTGAGATCCAAAAATATTATCGAATTATATATTTTTTTAAATAGCACGTGTGATTCACTTTATATCGATTTGGCATTTATGACATAATATATCCTAAGATTCCCACTTAAATCTCTACAGTTTGCTCCTTTTCCCCACTGTATTTTCCTAACCACTAGCTTCATAGTAAACTGTACAACAAATGTTTCCCTGGCAGCAGGTCATGAACCTAGACTCCTGATTCTGTGCCCCATTCGTAGGATTTATTTGTGGATTAATTTGTATCTCTATAAGTTATTCGCAGCATATAGTAAACCTCTCTAATGTTCCCACGTAGAACACTGAGCAGTTCTTCACTTCATGCTTTTCGCTCTATACATAAAAGGAGCAGTGAAAGTGCCGTTCTCATCAGCCAAATTCCTGCAGAGCAAATCTTTTGTCTGCATGTCCACAATATGTTGAAAGTCTGGGATCAGCAGTGTTGGATACAGGGGATTGTGTCTACCAAGCAGAAATGTTAAACCTTCTATAGTTGCTGTTTTGTTCCATGAGGCTCGCGATATCAGCCTCTGTCTGAACTGTCATATATATTGCAGTGTCCAATTTTTCTGCCTGTCACATTTGTTGGCTCCTTCATTGGTTTGGACACTGTCCAGTGCAAAGATGTCTCAGTACTCTGGAAAAGTAAGTAAACAGGCTTAATTCAGCTACATACACACACATATGGTATATTTTTATTTTATTTTATTTGATATGATTAATGCTAAGCGGTGAGCCTTAATACTAAGTACTACTACTACTACATTAGTGGCCAGTTGGTATAATGATCTAGTATGTTTGTTGACATGAAGCCAATACACACACATTATAATCAGATATCCAAAGATTCATGTTTGTGTAAGTTTATTTTATCTTCTTTTGATATTTGCCATCTTGTACTTTCGAAGAGGGGCTCTCTACTAGAGGGGGTCGTCTGAAATAATAGTCATTTTTCCCTCATCAGTGATATACATAGAAGCATTCATCATACCCCAGCACCTATAGTCTATAAAGTATACATTTTTCATTTTTTTTTTATCATAAATTGCACTTTCACCTAAGTGGCTGCTTAGACAGCCACCTACTCTACCCACCGACCCTGAAGGCATCATACATTTAATACAATTTCAATTTCATGCTCATAATTTAAGGTATAATTGCATTAAATACTATCAAGATGGAAAATCAATGGTGCACTATCACATTGCAGGCATTCCTAGTCCTAAACATTTTTGTATCTATAGGTACCAATAGAAACATTTCCCTCTGAACAGGCAATATTAGATTTTTCCATAATTTTTATATGACATGGGGAGAACTTTCATTCAGTACTCCTGTTTCTGAAAGATGTTTTCCCTAAAGCAAGTATTCAAGCCTGGATATACTTATTGGTATTAATGTCAGCACTGTGAGAGGTAACCGTACTGCCAGGAGAAATAAATACGTTTCTGGGTCAACGAGAATATACAATGCTACTGTGAAATCTGAAATGAATGTCCTAGAGGTAAAAAAACACCATATTTTTATTGCGCAGTGAAGATGCCAAAAATACCACTTTTGTCTAGTTTCAGAAGGGTGTATAACATTGCACCCATATTTAATAGTCCATGTTATTGACCTGACACCCATTCCTCCCTGGTTTTATCTACGCTTGGTTCCATAGAACAGCAGAGAATCCAACAAATCCTTTATTTGACTTTATTACAAGTTTGAATATACTAGGCTGGATGGAGGCTGCACATAGAGGGACAATTCTCTGCTTCTGATTAGTGATTTGTAAGCAGTAGTGTACTTAATGAAGAATCTTATACCTCTACATATAATAAAATCATTGGGGCAGAATTACTAATCAGGACTATCATTTAGACAATGTAAACTTAAGGTGTTATGTATTAAGATGCACCTGTTATGGACCAACCAGCTCCCAAGCAATGGATTTGGCTACGGGTTACACCTAAGGGCGTTATCCTAATGGCTCCTTGGTAGTCACACTTTTAATCCCTATACAGGGATCTGCAGGGAATGCACCAGGCTGCTACCTTCTAGAGTAGTCTCCATGTGGGATGTCAGAGACACTGCTGCTGGGAACCAAGGGAATAGGTGAACTTGTAGACAATAACAGACCAAAGTCAGGACAGGTAGAGTTCTTGCAAGTTCGTGAAACAGTCCAAAGGTAAGCACAGGGTCAGAATCTGGGAATCAGGCAGAAGTCGGTATGCTGGTATATAAACAGATTACAGCACCTATGCAGGATCAAGCAAACTAGAAATACCTATTACTCAAGCACTTCTCTTTAAAATACCCACAGAAGTCCAGCCATTGGCTGGCGCAGATTGTGTACAGCTGTGCTGGCCCTTTGAAGGCCAGGAAGCGCATGCCCAATAGGATACAGGAAGAGGCCTAGCAGTCCGGCTGCATGATGCAGTGTGTGGCACAGGAGTTTGGTGGCCGTCCCCACTGCTAGAGGGCAGAAGACTGGACTCGGCTGAAGCTAGGGGAGTGATTTAAAGCCCGTGCCTTATCCAGATAGTGGGACAGCAGCGAGCATGGAGTGCAACCATGACGGCAACCTTTTGCTTTCATTATTTTGGAGTGTCTTGCAGTTGTTTTTTGGCAACAAATTTGCAAAATGTTGCACACCTTTTGTTAGATTCGTCACACGAATCATCTATGGATTATATATATATATATATATATATATATATAATCATATTTATTGCAAAAGTTCTGTCAGTTTTTTCACGTAAGTACACTAACAGTACTCTAAGGAAAAAAGACACAATGGCGCAACATAGGGTTTTCCCCCGTACAACATGTGGATATATGCACTGGGAGCACAACTTCCCTGTAGTCTGGTGGAATATTGCGCTGCCAGTAACAATAGGATCTATGTGATTGCTTAATCATGTGAAGGAGGGTCCAGTCCTGAAGTGCTTTGTATTTTATACATTGCAATAAAGGACCTAGAAGATTATTCCTTCTGACAATTGGTACTTATTGTACAGTATTTACAAAGAGTGTACAGTATATAACAAGAAAAAGAATAAAATGTGACCAGTGGTTTAAGAATAAAAATTTAAAAGTGCCACACTGGGGGCTGCCATATCTAAAGGGTTCTGTGTGCATGACACCCACAGATACAGTACGGCACACACAGCTCTCAACCCTATGTACTGTCATTCACTGGGTCTACCTGTGATCTGCGCAGGCTATTTGGCCTGTGCAGTTCACAGCATGTAGCCTATGGACAGAGAGACAGCTGGACATACCTTAGCCGTTTCGGGACAGCCACGGAAATCCAGGACCTTCCCAGATCCGGGACAGTTGGGAGATATGGAGACAGGGAGCAGGAGGACTGGCTGCTACCAGAGACAGTGGATGGAAGGACTGGCTGCTACGAGACGCAGGGGGCAGGAGGACTGGCCGCTGCCAGAGAGAGGGGGTTCAGTGCCCCAATGAGAATACCAAAAAACCCTATAAATATTTCCACACTATTGGTAACAGTTTAAATACTTCCCCCATGTCCTGGGCATTCACTGTACTTTACTGCTGTGAGATCCCAACAAACTGGTGCTGCACAGTGGTATTGAAAACACCTGCTCCCGCTCTTTTTGTACACCATCACAAGGGGAAGGGAGGTGTGAAGTCACCAGCGAGGAGAGGGGCCAGGCCCATTTTTCAGCAACCAGATTATTGAATTCACCACTTTTTTTATGTTAGCTCCCTCTGCTGGTCAACAGTGGGAAATAGGAAAAATAATTACATTTTTTATATTTCCCTACAAGTGAAAAATAAAAAAAAGTCAAAAAATATAAAAAAAATTGACAAAAATATTTCACATTGAGAAAAATATTTTTTAAGTACACCTGCAATTTTATTTATTTATTTATTTATATTACATAAAGTCACAATTATAAATCTGCTCAAAATATAGCCCATCCCCCCAAAAATTCTGACTGCCTCATAGTAAATGTAAATGGCACAGCATGGAGAAAACCACCCAATAAATTGGCAGACTGGAAACTTAAAGTGGCCCTGGAAAAAATACTAAAAGTGGCTCCATTTTGTATTCAGGTCTAAATTGATGGAAGGCAGGGCCAGCACAAGTAGGCCAGCAATATCATATTGTGTCACATTATACTATCCCAACAGAGCCAAATACCACAGTCCATCATAAAATACTGCCAGTACGAGTACAAAATACATCCCCAAAAAATTTCCACTGGCCGGCCATGACGAGGGCTCACTTGGCCCCCTGGGCATCCGCCCACCGGGAAATTTCCCTGTAAGGTCTATGGCCAATCTGCCCCTGCTGTCCACACATCAGATGCTGTGCAAAAACAAGGACTGAAGTACAGTCAAGAGAACTACGACAGAAATGCACATCCCACAATTACCAATGAATAAAACTTGTTTTTATTAGACAACACCAACACATAGACATGTCAAAAATGGTATACAATAGAATTTTGTGTTGGTGAAAAATAAAACCAACACCTAAACAGAGTCCACTAATGTCCAAAGATAAGGACATGACATATATAACCCAGCTACATCAATAACTATATATATGAATACATATAAACCTTACATCAAAATATAATGTGGCATCAAAGAAATAAGGATAGGACCAGATCTGGTCAGAATGTAAGAGCCATGACCTGTAGAAGAGCTGGTAAAGTGGACCTGTGCGACATGAAGAAAGACGCATATCGCCTGAATGAAAGTATCCAAATAACTATATTAATCATATTCACCTGTAAACAAGCGACATCATGTGTGTGCGTCCCAGGGTCAAATCGCACATGGACAAGATGGCCGGACAACAGGAGGTATCTAAAACATGTGACCGTAAGAAAATGGTCGCAATGGAACGCAAAAATGCATTCCACCGGCGGAATGCAAGCCAGATGTGTATAGTCCGCTCAAACAGAGCGCAACTATATGAATTAAGAAACCTACAGCCACATGTGTATACCCAGGTCATGGAAATACACACAACCATTTAATTATCCCCAAATCTTTGAATTTATTGAATACAATAAATAAAAGACATACAGTGGAGTCTGCATGATTCAGTGGAACAAAAACATACACAAAGGGGGACGAATGGGAGGGGACTAATAATACATAGAAGAGCACAAATTACAATAATCATGATTTGAATCAAAATACATTTAAGGTAATTTACAGTAATATCTATTAATGAAAAAAGACTTAAATCTCCCAAAAGAATAGTATATAACGGCTTCCAATCAATTAAAGCGCATAGTGGTGCCGAGCAGCAACAGTGCCAAGGGGATGAAGAGTATAAAAAAGCTCCTCTGAAATTCCTAAAAATTATCTAGTAGCAAAAAAAAAACCATCCCAGTTTCCCCCACTTATCCAACGCGTTTCGCCAGATGGTTTCGTCCGCTGTTTGATGTCCACTGTGGCCCCCCATTGATTTTGGCGCCTTGTATTATGATGAGGAGTATCGGAAAAAATGAGGCGGAGACTGAGTCTTTCTCAGTGGGCATCTCCTTTTCCCTGGCTGTAGCGCTGTCCAATGGCAGTGCAGAGCGTCACAGCCAGGGAGTTTTTTTTCTCCCTGGCTGTGACGCTCTGCTCTGCGATTGGACAGCGCTACAGCCAGGGAGAAGGAGACGCCCATTAAGAAACCCTGGCCTCTCCTCCTCCCTGTTCCGATGCTAGTAATTAGCATACTGAGCGGGGAAAATACCCGAAGGCACAGCGGGCGAACGGAGCGGCTCCCAGGAATAATAGTAAGCACTATAGGATCCCTGCTTTATGCCCTACTTAACGTGCTACTTATCTTATAAAGCCTGGACCCATGAAAGGTCCTCTTTAAATCCATGTTGGCATGGTTCATTCCCTTACCTTACAAGGTGCAGTACTATAGAAAGGGGCAAGTTCTAGTCTGTTCACTTTCCTTCCTTTCCTCCGATCCCACTCAGCATGCATTACTGAAAAAGAAGACCTATGGTCGTTCATCCCTTTGAATGATGGGAGTAAATTTCTAATTTTTTTTTTTTACTGGCTTCAGGCTCAAAATTAAAATTCTTTGTACCATTGACAATATCAGTTTTGACTGAAATAGCTTTTTAATATTTTGATGATAGTCGTCCCATGGGTCATGAAGAAATACACAGACACACAAATCAAAGTAATGACTAAATGACTAATAATGACTATTTTCTGAGACGTTCTGTCTTTCTAAATGTTGCAATATTCCTTCTAATGTCATGGAAGTTTCCAACATGAGCTCATGAGCAGTGATGGAAGTAGACATTAGTAATACATTATCATTGCTTTAAGAGCTGAGTATATAAGTCGATACATATTTGGATTTGGGTGATTTCTTGGGTACACCCTGCAGGGACATTAAACACTTCTATTTGACAGAAGCATCTGCAAGTTATTTTCTACAAAACATCTTTGTTCGCAGCTTCACTTTAGATACCAATCACATATATCACATTTCCACAAGACGAGGAGTCAGTGCCATCTTCTACGCTCTTGGCTGTACATGTAAGGAGGTTTTCTTTTTTCTTGTTTTAGATCATTTTCTATGAGGGAAAATGTTTCACGGGAAGGAAACTGGAGGTTTTCGGAGACTGTGATAACTTTCAAGACAGGGGATTTATGAATCGTGTCAATTCCATCCGTGTAGAAAGTGGAGCCTGGATCTGTTACGATCACCCTGACTTTAAAGGGCAGCAGTACATTCTGGAACATGGAGAATATCCAGACTTCCATCGCTGGAATGGGCACAATGATCACATGGGATCCAGCAGACCAGTCAAAATGGTTTGTTGCCTTTCGTACTTTTGCTTTGTATCTACGTTTTACTTTTCCTATATCCTGCCCATGGTTCTTATCCATAAGATACATCTTCAGTCCATATAGGAAAAGTTTAAAAGTTTGACTTTCCGGTAATCATATAAGTGAACAGTTAACCATACAGTGAATACAGTGAATGAGCCCAGTGCACCACAGATAGAGCTGCTCTGGCTCATAGAGAAGATTACAAAGTGAGGAACTCCTTCTATGATGTCTATGGTGTCACAATAGGGTATAAGAAATAGATTTATCTTGATAAGACAATCACTTTACGTGTTTTCAGAAACTAGAAATACTTATATAACATACAGCAAACCAGGACCTTTCATTTTCTCATAGAAGTGCTCCTGCACAGTACACCATTGACACCAGGGCAAGAAGACCTTGCTTTACTGCTCATGTGTCAGAGGGAAAAGAAAACAGTGCAGATGCAGAATTTCAGCCAGGCTTGTAGTCCTATTCCCTGACCACAGGGAGACCAATCAAACCAGATTTGACTGGATTATGGGTGGACAGCTGGACAGCAAAGAAGTTGCTTATTTTTGCTAGTAAAATGTAAAATAATAACCCACCACCCTTCCCGAAACTGAAGGTGTTGAGAAGTGCTTTCCCTGAGGTGCTGAAGTGGTCTCACAATGCATCATGGATGGCACAGCATTGGCTTAATTTGACATTCACCCATTTCATATGTACACTATGATAACCCACTGAATTATAATTTATATATTTTTATTTAAAAATCACATGGTGGCTATGCTCTTGACCATCCTGGTGTTGTTGGCAGAGTCTCCAGACTCTTTTGTCTACTAAACCCTTGTGTAATGTTAGCTATGAAAGAAACATGAAAGGAAGATCCTGTGGCCATGAAATGTTCAGCTTGGTGGGGCATCAAGAGTTATGATTTGAAGAACCCACAATAAGTTGTACTATTTGACTAACTCTAAGTAGTTGTAACTACGTTTGCTACATTGACAAAAAGCTCTTCTGTATATGCATAAATCACACTTTTCTGCATTTGTTCTAGCATGGAGAACATTACAGACTGGAACTGTTTGAGGGCTGTAACTTCACTGGTCAATGCATGGAGTTTTGTGAAGATTGTCCTTTTCTCCAAGGGCACGGCTGGAACAAGAACTGTGTGAATGCCATCAAGGTCTATGGTGATGGAGCGTGAGTATGGCATTGAGAGAAACACTATGTAAACAGCTTAGTCTAGTCCCCCCAAAATCTTAGAAACATAAATGACACTGGGCTAGAACAAATCTATAGGACCTGCAAATACAACGTATCTAACTCAACAGGCTATGTATTCACTATATATATAAATATATATATATATATTATATACCTAGCAATATGTATGGCAAGAACTTATAGGGCTGTGGCCAATGGCAACCCTACACAGGGATTCTACTGTTTATTGAGCTGTGCTGTCCCTGAAAATAGCTCCCCCTAGTGGTGAATGCACACAGCATCAAATTAATCAGCTCAGCGGAAAACAAACATATTCACAAAGACTGGTGCTTCATAAGCAATGAAGCCAGTTATTCTATTTGCCAAAATTTAGAGTCTGGAAGAATTTTGTATCCTAAGATGAAGAAAATGGGCTTCTACCTCATTATGTTATTTACCTTCTTCTGGATCAACAGTGCAGATTAACAGGCTAAATTGAATGAATGTCTTCTTCCAGCTTTACACAGTATTGCTGCACACAATTGTTAGGAAGGAAGCTCTCCTCCCCAACTATCGCCTGCTTGTTCAGTGGAGGTGAAGCACAACATTCACATGCTGCAATCACCTCCACAGTATAGAGAGGAGCGATGGGTACTGCTACCACTCATCCTCATACAACTGCATTGTTTCTTATAAGTAGACTGCTAAATAGACAGCATGATCTGCTGCCCAGAAACAATAATTTAGGTGTGCACATGAACCAATGTTTCTTCCAAAGAACAAAACTTTTCGCTCATTCATTAGGTGATCTGGGGGGCACCTTTAGACTGGTAGATTATCTGGAACGTGTCGCTGATAAACCCGTCTTATGTTAGTTAATTTTTCCATGTAAATACATTTTATGAATGTGTGTTCAGTATCTACTTTTTAAAAATTTTAGCTGGGTACTGTATGAAGAACCCAACTACCGTGGACGTATGTACATCGTGGAGAGAGGAGACTACCGCACGTTCAACGAATGGCAGGCCCAGAGTGCGAACATCCAGTCCATCAGACGGGTGGTGAACTACTTCTAAGTGCTGAATTTTAACCTCGGTGAAAGGGACAATCAAACTCTCAATAACATTTACCTCTCCTTTGTGAAGCATGCTCAATAAATTCGTAAATTGTGTGCGTCATCTTCATGGTTTTTACTTTGAATAATCGTTCTCTGTAAGACATTTCTCGAGCAGATTGCACTGACACTGCTGTGTGATATTTGCACATTTTCAGGAATGTCTTTTCGATTCAGAAATGTGTCACAAGCACAGATTATAAATTTCAGTTTTCACATTAAGTCGTCAGACATGGGTCACGAGCTTAATGCTAGCAAATCAGTCCACATTACTGCAAATTTTTATCTTGCAAAACTAAATTACAACAAATGTTTAACATTATGACTGCGGATCTGCAGTTCAGGTTCAGCTGCTTGAGAAGCAGGTGATGGAATCATTAAGCTACGTTCACCGGGCAAAATGCTCATGCTGATTTATCAAAACCTGATCAGAAGCGCAATCCATCTGAAATCTGGTCATTTTTTAAAACGATTTTCTCATTTGTCTTGTTATTTTGGCGCCTATTTGATACGTGATTGAATTTTATTGAATTGTATTTTAGTTGTGTATTTTATGTGCTTGAACACATTTTAGCGCTTTTCTATCGACCTTAGGCCTCTATCACACGACCGTGTGTCCCTCGTGGCCGTATTGCAGCCCGCTTAAGGCCAGTCCGCAATACACGGGGCACTGGCCGTGTGCATTCCGCCATATATATGGGGTCCGCGATCCGTCCGTTCCGCAAAAAGATAGAACAAGTTCTATCTTTTTACGGAACAGAACCACGGAATGGAAGCACTACGGAGTGCTTCGGTGGGGTTCCGTTCTGCAAAAAGATAGAACACGTTCTATCTTTTTGCAGAACGGACGGATCACGATCCGCAGCATGGCCACGGGGGACACGCGTTCGTGTGAAAGAGGCCTTAATGGGATAGGCAGCAATGCATAATTAAATATACTTCCAAAAAGTGACATGCCACTTCTGGCATTTTAAATCAGCTGTGTAATAATAAGCGCCTGTGTGTATGCATGTATTTAACTTTGAAAACTTTCTATAACTGGATATAATTCTTACCGAGTGCACTGCCAAAATCCCAGTACCGCCAGGATAATAAAAAAGTAAATATAATATTTGAACGCAGGAAGGCTCTCAAGGTATGAACTGTATAAAATTTACTAGAAATATATAAAAATGGATATCAATATAAACAAAATATATTCTATTATAAAAGATATATCAAATTCTAAAATGTGATCCAGTCTAATACTGGTGCGAGCCCTGCAGCGATGTGGCAATCCACTCTAATGTAATTATGAACATATCCACCTCGGCATAACAATAATAAAAGTAAGCGGTGTGGTGGTGTGTCTAATTAAATGTCCAGATATTAAGTATCTTTATACCATAAAGTAATCCAGCTATATAGCAATAAGTCTGAGTTAGTTCATGACCCTAAGGGGGTATGCTTAGGTTTAAAGTATAAATCTTCAAAACTGTATAAAGTTAGTATTATTACCAGCAACTGTAGGTAGATAGATAGTTAATGGTTGCCTTGTCCCCCCCACCTCGGACTGGTAGGGTGTGCTGTGTCTTGCAGTTCACCGATTGTGGAACATACTGGGTCTTGTAGCTCCATAGATGTCAAATGTACCACAGCCGTAGATGTTGGTTATAGGCATTCCCGACATCCCGAGACTCACAAGAATGTGTATGATGTACACTGCATGTGTACTGGACTTTGTGAGGCGTGTTGTGTCTTGCAGTTCCACAGATCCTTGGCTGGTGAAGTGTTCTGGATCTTATAATTCCACAAAGGTCAAATTACAGCACTGCAGTAGGAAGGTTGATGGATGTAATAATATATTGTAGTTGCAGTATTCAAAAGTAGATTCAAATTTTAAGGCCATAAGCATTTTGGGCCTCATATCCCCTCCCTCAGTATCCAAAATTGTAATATGGAAGTGAGGATCACTTAAAAATGGCGGACTGGATGACAGAAAATGCATAATTTATAATTTTCACTTTAATCTATTTTCTTTCATCTTATTCTCACTCCGTCCCATCTCATTTTATTCCAAATTTTCACTTTTATTTTTATTTTCATTTATTACACCCCACTTTGGATTGCCATATTTCCTTTATAATTTGGTTGTATGCCTATATTTCAATGTGTATTTCTATGTTACTATTCTATATACTTTATTATAAATTGCAATTTATAAATTGTAAATTCACAAAATCCTCCCGGCAGACCCAATGTGACGGGTATAGACTCCATATGTTCTAATTTATCTCGCTACATTAATCATTTGCTAGGACCATATGTCAAAAATATTCCAAGTTATGTTAAGGATACGACTCAGGCTATAGACTTAGTTGAGCAAATTTCATGGCAACAAGTATGTTAATTCTCTGTACACATGTATAGACCATGAGTTGGGCCTCAAGTGAGTACAATAAGGATAGGGATTTGAGAGAAGAACATAAACTTTTTTTATTTTTACTTTCTAGCATCAATTACATTTAAACTCATAATTATTTTACTTCAAAATCTACATTTTATAAACTGTTTTGGGACAGATATTGTACTATATTTGCGTCTAACAGAGGTTTCATTGATCTTAGTTAATGAGCGTTCCTTTGTATGTTCTACATTTTGGAAACCTTCAGGTAGAAATACAGTAGTTTCATCCCACCAACTAGCTGTCACCCACCTAGTTGACTATTAAACGTACCGCTTAGTCAATACAAAAGACTTTGTAGGAATTGAACTAGGCAAGAGGATTTTGAGGCGGAAGCTCAGGCGCTACCGGATTTTGACTAAAGTTGATTTGAAAATTGAGAATATAATTTAAAAACATTGGTATCTGTTGAGAGAGGATAGGATACTGGGGAAGTTACTGCCTGAGAGGCCCCCCATTGTCTATAACAGGGTCCCAAATCTTTCTTCCAAATTAGCCCCTACAATTTCACCTCCACTATCCCCTCCTGCATCTATTGCATCATGGACTACTTTAAAAGTTTTTTTCAGGTGTAGAAGATGTGGTGGGTGTAAATTCACCAATTTCACTAGGAAAACCATTTCTCTTCGCTCAACAGTAAAGGGATACACACATAATATGCAAGAGCCACTGACAAGTGAGAGTACAAGGGTCATTTATCTAGTACAATGACCTTGTAGAAAACAATATATTGGTAGAATATCTAGAAGCTTGAAAAAAGAAAGATCCCAGAACATATATAATATCCGAATTTGATTTGAGAAACATCAGTACCTCATAAACAATGCATCAGTGTGAGCCCAGTTCACTTACTAACTTTAAGACCATTCAGTCTATTAAAGGATTGGAGGGGGAAAAGACTTTATAACCAAAATATCTAGAGCAGAATAAGGAATGAGTTACGATTTTTGAAACCTTTGTCCTCAGTGGCTGGAATACCGACATTGAACTCTTTGGATTTTTGTGATGGCTGACCAGCTTGTGTTCCAGACTCCATACATGCCAGTCTTATTTCCAGCGCATGTATAGGTCTGTGGCACACCTTGGCCCGATTTCTAATTTCTTTTCAATGCATTTCTTTTATTTAATTTTCATTCATTTCATTTTAATCCATTTTATTTCATCTGGACTGAAATTTGACAAATTTGTTTCAACGGGTCTGTGCACATGAGCGTTGTATATCACTGATCATCTTTGCGTTCAGTAAAATTCGCAGCATGTTCTACATTGTGCATTTTTCATGCAGCCCTGGCTGGATTGAAAGGAATGGAAAAAAGGAAGGCATCCAAATACAACGTGCGTTTCACTGATAGTTGCTAGAGTGTTATTCAGGGGCGTAGCTATCATAGTTGCAGACCATGCGACTGCTATGGGGCCCAGGGCAACAGGGGCCCAATCTTAGTTGGGATTATCTCCTCTTCTACTGGAGGTAAAAACTTGGTCAAGACTCGACCCTCTAAAGGAACAACTTTTAGCAAATGAAGCAGTGGAAAAATGGCCCAATGGTCATTGACAGGGGTTTAGGCAGAAACACTTCTATTCTGTGTGTGTGTGTGTGTGTGTGTGTATGGGGGGGGGGGGGGCTGGTTTGATCCTTTCTATGGGGCCCTTACTTCTCTATGTACCCCACTGGTATTATTCTTCAGTTTTTCTTCGCAAGCATGAAAAATGCTTTAAAAACTGATTGCCTCCATGTGGAAAAAACTAAAACACTGAACATAATTGAAGCCAAAACTTATTAAACTTCCATGCAAAATCATCAGTTTCCCAGAGCAGACCCTGACTCATTCCGTATCACTCATGTGAAATAAGATTAACTGGTATATAGTTGGATCACCATGACAATATATAGATACTTAATATCTGGACTTTTAATTTGACACACCACGCTTACTTTTTTTATTGTTGTGCAGAGGTGGATGAGTTTATAATGACATTAGAGTGGACAGCCACGTCGCTGCACGGCCAGTATTATTGGACTGGATCACATTTTATAATTCAATATATATCTGTTATGTGAATATATTTTGCTTATATTTATATCAATTTTCATATATTCATAGAACATTTTATACAATTTATACCTTAAAGCCTGCTTGCATTCATTAATATATTACAGCATGTAAAATGGTCATACTATATTCCATAATATGCTGTATATTTTGCCTTAAAACAGAGCTAGAACAGATCCTATTGTACAGTAGAAATTGGCTTAAAGGGACACTGACAGGCCCAATAACCATAATATCCATGCACAGGTCTTCTAATGTGCATTAAAAACATATAAGTATCCCCCCTGTCCACATTATGAATACAGTTAACTCACGTTTTATAACCTGAACTAATCGCTGTTCTTTCTGCCCAAGGGGCGGGGTTTCAGCTTCTCTTGCGCCCAGCCAGCATCAGCCCAACCGATGTTTTTGAAGCGCCGCCCAGCGGCACATGCCCAATAGAAAGCTATGCATGCCGGGCGCATGCGCAGAAGCTGAAAGCGAGTCCGATGCCCATAGCTTTCTATTGGGCATGTGCCGGATCTCGGAAGGTCGGGGACTGCAGAAGCCACCCAGCTAAGTGAATATTGATGAGCTGGGCGGCGCTTCAAAAACGGCAGTTGGGCTGATGCTGGCTGGGCGCAAGAGAAGCTGAAACCCCGCCCCTTGGGCAGAAAAAACAGCGATTAGTTCAGGTTATAAAACGTGAGTTAACTGTATTCATAATGTGGACAGGCGGGATACTTATATGTTTTTAATGCACATTAGAATACCTGTGCATGGATATGTACAGCTAATTATGGTTATTGGGCCTGTCAGTGTCCCTTTAAAGTGAATCTGTCACCAGTGACCTCCCTCTCAAACTATATGCATAGACACAAACAGTGGCATGCAAAAGATTGTGCACCCCTGGTCAAAAGTATTGTTACTGTTAACAGTTAAGCAAGATGAAGATGAAATGATCTCCAAAAGGCATACACTTAAAGATGACACATTCCCTTTGTATTTTAAGCAAAAGCCATTTTTATTTCATTTTTAACATTTTCTAAATAACAAAAAAGGCAAAGGGCCCGAAGCAAAACTTTGGGCACCCTGCATGGTTAGTACCTAGTAGCACTTCCTTTGGCAAGTATCACAGCTTGCAAGCACTTTTTGTAGCCAGCCAAGAGTCTTTCAATTCCTGTTTGAGGGATCTTCATCCATTCTTCCTTGGAAAAGTCTTACATTTCTGTGAGATGCACTGCTCTTTTGAGGTCAATCCACAGATTTTCAATGATGTTCAGATCAGGCGACTGAGAGGGCCATTGTAAAACCTTCAGCTTGCGCCTTTTGAGGTAGTCTATTGTGGATTTTGAGGTGTGTTTAGGATCATTATCCATTTCTAGAAGTCATCTTCTTTCCAACTTCAACTTTTTACAGTTGGTGTTATGTTTGCTTCCAGAATTAGTCGGAATTTCATTGAATCCATTCTTCCCTCTACCCATGAAATGTTCCTATGTTGGTTGCAACACAACCCCAAAGTATGATTGATCCACCCTCCATGTTTAATGGTTGGAGAGGTGTTCTTTTCAAGAAATTCTGTGCCCTTTTTTCTCCAAACATGATTAAATTACTGATTAACTCCTTGGGTTCTCTAACTTAGTCCAACCCCTTTTTCCTCTCTCCATTCCCGCTTACCCAAATAAAGACACAAAACTAGAGTCAGATTAAATCGGCCATAGGAGCCCTTTTATTAACAAATAAGTACATAACATAAATAACAATAATTTAATCTAGACAAGGGAGGTCCTAAAAGCCCCAAAGTTACTCAACCCACAAACAACATAGCAAATCCACCTTGCCTCCGGCCGTAGAACACCAGCCTGGAGCAACCAACTGATGGACGCCTCCCTGAACCAACGAAGTGCCAAACCACGAGAGTCCAGCCCCACCATTGAGGCCCTCCCATTCTCAATTACCAACCCATTCCACCAGCTTCAACGACCTCCCACCTCCAACAACACGCAACTTGACACCTCACTCCTTCAAGATTGCGTGTTCCTCCACACCCCTAAAGCCCTCTCAATCCCTCCTTGCAAACCCAAAGACCACAAATCAATATTCACCGCATTAAGGTGAACCCTGTCCAACCTTCAAAATTCTCCCACACCGACTCAACTCCAAATGCCTGACAGCCACTGTTCCATGCCTATCCACAAACTTGTCTATTGCTCTGTTCACTTTAATGCGAGCTTTATTAATGCGTTCCACCGAATGTGCCTCCCGCCACTTCCGACGAGGTATAATGTTGGAACATATCGTAATCATACTTGGAAACAATGACCAAAGTCTCAAAAAATCTAACTTTATGTCCCTAATCAATTCCCTAAACGGCCTAATCCCTAAATCATTCCCCCGTAACACTAGAATGTCGGGAGACCGATCCAAACACGCAAAACGGTGAACCTCTTTTAACACCCCCCCTACAACATACCTTGCAAACCTAGCTACCGCACGACATCTTTCTGATGAACAATTGACTCCCATTCTGCTGCACATTTGCCCGAAGCGCCCCCCAAAAAATTTAAGAATGCCAGAGAATCCAGACTAATGCTGGAGTGCCACCTCAAATGACAATATTGAACACATTACCGCTCAACCAATACTTTTCTAAAACACACTACCTAACCTCACATAAAACTGTAACCTAAACGATTCCCATCTACCTATCCTCTTAATAAAATCATCACTCATCCCTAACCTAGCAGCCTCCGTTGCTGCCCAATTCTGAATGAATGCCCTGGAAAATCCGTCGGATCCACCCCCAACCCTAATAGACACTTTCTAAAAACCAACAAAAACTGAAACCGCGACAAAAAAGACCCATCGTCATGTCTAAGAAGAGGACTGCCATCAAAACCCACTCCCGACCTGTAATCCTGCAGACATAAAAAACACCCTGGAGCTACAAACAGGCAAACTCTGCACCCTCTACCCTCCATATCAGTCTTAGACACCTGGATCCTAACCATGACCCTATCATGATACAGATCCACATCCTCCCCCAAAAGACCCCCTACACACCTAACGCTTCTGCACACCAACTGCCCCAAGCGAAAAGCCCCCGAAAACGCCAGTCAAAAAGCCAACTTAAATAACCGCACCTCCCCCAAAGAACTACACACTAATTCCGCCTGTCGACCAATTTTTAACAGCAATGCGAATGACACCGGCCTCCTCCTATCCTCTGCTCGCTACCCCTCCTCCAACCCTTTAAAACTTGCTTGACTCAAAATGCTTTAGTAACATCCGAGAGACCACTTAACTTGAACCCAAAAGCCAAACCCGCAATGCACCTACAATTGCAAGAAAAAGTATGTGAACCCTTTGGAATGATATGGATTTCTGAACAAATTGGTCATAAAATGTGATCTGATCTTCATCTAAGTCACAACAATAGACAATCACAGTCTGCTTTAACTAATAACACACAAAGAATTAAATGTTACCATGTTTTTATTGAACACACCATGTAAACATTCACAGTGCAGGTGGAAAAGTATGTGAACCCCTAGACTAATGACATCTCCAAGAGCTAATTGGAGTGAGGTGTCAGCCAACTAGAGTCCAATCAATGAGATGAGATTGGAGGTGTTGGTTACAGCTGCCCTGCCCAATAAAAAACACACACCAGTTCTGGGCTTGCTTTTCACAAAAAGCATTGCCTGAAGTTAATGATGCCTCGCACAAAAGAGCTCTCAGAAGACCTATGATTAAGAATTGTTAACTTGCATAAAGCTGGAAAGGGTCATAAAAGTATCTCCAAAAGGGTTGCTGTTCATCAGTCCACGGTAAGACAAATTGTCTATAATTTGAGAAAGTTTGGCACTGCTGCTACTCTCCCTAGGAGTGGCGGTCCTGTAAACATGACTGCAAGAGCACAGCGCAGACTGCTCAATGAGGTGAAGAAGAATCCTAGAGTGTCAGCTAAAGACTTACAAAAGTTTCTGGCATATGCTAACATCCCTGTTAGCGAATCTACGATACGTAAAACACTAAACAAGAATGGATTTTAATGGGAGGATGCCACAGAGGAAGCCACTGCTGTCCAAAAAAAAAACATTGCCCCACATTTACAGTTTGCACAAGAGCACCTGGATGTTCCACAGCAGTACTGGCAAAATATTCTGTGGACAGATGAAACCAAATTTGAGTTGTTTGGAAGAAACACACAACACTATGTGTGGAGAAAAAGAGGCACAGCACACCAACATCAAAACCTCATCCCAACTGTGAAGTATGGTGGTGGGGGCATCATGGTTTAGGGCTTTTTTGCTGCGTCAGGGCCTGGACGGATTTCTATCATCAAAGGAAAAATGAATTCCCAAGTTTATCAAGATATTTTACAGGAGAGCTTAAGGCCATCTGTCCACCAGCTGAAGCTCAACAGAAGATGGGTGTTGCAACAGGACAACGACCCAAAGCATAGAAGTAAATCAACAACAGAATGGCTTAAACAGTAGAAAATAGGCCTTCTGGTGTGGCCCAGTCAGAGTCCTGACCTCAACCCGATTGAGATGCTGTGGCATGACCTCAAGAAAGTTATTCACACCAGACATCCCAAGAATATTGCTGAACTGAAACAGTTCTGTAAAGAGGAATGGTCAAGAATTACTCCTGACCGTTGTGCACGTCTGATCTGCAACTACAGGAAACGTTTGGTTGAAGTTATTGCTGCCAAAGGAGGTTCAACCAGTTATTAAATCCAAGGGCTCACATACTTTTTCCACCTGCACTGTGAATGTATACATGGTGTGTTCAATAAAAATATGGTAGCATTTAATTTTTGGTGTGTTATTAGTTTAAGCAGACTGTGATTGTCTATTGTTGTGACTTAGATGAAGATCAGATCACATTTCATGACCAATTTGTGCAGAAATCCATATAATTCCAAAGGGTTCACATATTTTTTCTTGCAACTGTATTTAATTGTGTGACTGACCATCCCTCCTCTTTCACATGACCCAGGAATAGCAACAATGGGACCCCCCTTCATCCACACGCATCCCCATTACCTCACACCACTGTTCCCACCGACTCCAGGCCTTACTATATTCCAACCATGTACCTGAGCTCATTGAGGCTTGCAAGAGACCCTCTACTGTACCTCCAAGAGCTCCCATAAGGACCCCGGACACTCCAACCCTTTGAGATCCGCTTCCAGGGCCAACTGACCAAAACGCTCCCACTGCGAATGAGAAAGAACATCCGCAATACAATTAGCCACACCAGGTACATGAACCACCACCACCCATGTGTTAAGCGATAAACAGAGTATCACCAGATGCTGCAATAACCAAACCACTGGGGGAGATGAGGCGGTAAAACTATTGATCGCCTGCACAACCCCCAGATTATCGCAATGAAAAAAGATCTTCCTGTGAATTTATCGCCCCATAAGACCACTGCAAGAACTATAGGAAAAAGCTCAAGAAGAGCCACATTCTTCACCCAACCCCGAGTAACCCATGGTTCAGGCCAATGATCTGCACACTACTGCCTGTGACAATAAACCCCAAAACCAAACCCCCTGCTGCATCCGAAAATAACTCAAAGTCAAAACTTTCAATTACCTCACCCATAACCAACGCCCTCCCGTTAAAATTCTTCAAAAAACTAGCCCAAACTTCCAGATCCCTCTTTAATTCCCGCCCCAACCTGATAAAATGGCGTGAAGCCACTACCCCTGCAGTAGCCGCCGCCAACCGCCGAGAAAATATCCGACCCATTGGAATAATTCGGCATGCAAAATTCAACTTACCCAACAGAGACTGTAACTCTCCCAAGCGAATTTTGGGCGCCCCCTCGCCTTTTCCACTTCTGCCCGTAAATCGCACACCTTCTCGTCCGGAAGCCAACACTCCATTTTTTCAGTATTTATAACTATACCCAAAAAATTTCACTCTGTCTTAGGACCTACTATCTAGCCTTCCGCTAATGGCACCCTGAAAGATGCAAAAAACGTTTGCAATGTATTCAACAATGAACAAACCCGCGAATTCGCCGGACCTAAACAGAGAAAATTATCCTAGTAATGAATGATAGATGGACATCCACCACCACTCATTCCAGGAATGAAGTGAATGCTTCAAAATACGTGCACGACAACGAGAAAACTATCGGCAAACACCTGTCTACAAAATACCCCCTGTCCCAAAAACAACAAATGCAAACTGTCAGGGTTAACTGGAAGTAATCGAAAAGCCGCTTCAATATCCGTCTTGGCCAATAATGTACCTGGACCCAATTTTCTTACCCATGCCACAGCCACATCAAATGATGCATACACCACCGAACAAATTTCAGGATCTATACCAACATTGACTGACGCCCCTTTTGGAAAGGATAAATGGTGGATCAGCCGAAACTTGTTTGGCTCCTTCTTTGGCACTAACCCCAATGGTAAAACCCTCAAGTTAACTAATGGCGGTTCTACAAATGGACCATCCATCCTACCCAGTACAACTTCTTTAGCCAACTTTTCAGAAACTACTTCAGGAAGCTCTAATGCTGAACGCAAATTTGTTCGTGAACTAACAACTGGTGCGGGATTTGACGGAATACTAAAGCCCTGCATGAAGCCCCTTCTTAATAAGTCCGCCGCTTTTTGATCGGGGTATCTATTTAAAAGCCGTTCCATCTTTTCCACCTGAAATGGAGTCAGCCCCTTTTGCAGCGGCATCAGGCCCTTTTTGTCTTAAAGCAACGATTGGCTCCATGATTCCACCCGCAATTTAGGCACCCATGCTTAAATTTGCATTTTGCGCCGAACCTGCAGCTTCCTTCATTAACAATAAAGCACAACCCTTTTGCAGATGCCGCTGCGAAAGTAGACTGCTCATACCCTCCCAAACCCCCCAAAAGGACTGCCCATGCCTCCATGGCGCCGTCGCCTTTAACCACAAACCAATATCTTTATGATCCTATCGTATGTTAGGTCGAACCGCTTTCCTCTGCCTAAATTGTTCATCATAGCGGAGCCAACCCAAACCCCCATAAACCCTGCAAGCCTCCCCTATCACACCTACATAGCAGAAAAAAGACTAGCAACACTCAGGTGTCCTTTCTCTAATAACACTCGCTAAGATGGAAAAAGCATGTAACCAGTTGGAAAAGCTGTCCGGGATAAGTCTATGCCAGCTCTTATCATCGTCATCCATTTTTCCCTCATCCTTTTTTGACCTGTCTAATATAAAATACTCTAGCGAGAGTAGTGAGAAAATATCCACATACTCCCCCTTCCATATGCGTTCTCGCATGTCCTGCTTCAAATGTGCATCCCTAACGGGCCTTCAAAGCACACATAATCTTCTTTTTTTGCTGCATCATCCAACCTCTGCCTGTCCTCTCCCCCCCTCCAGCCTGAATCTGGACAGACACTGATTCCCCTACCCTAGGCGGCGTATGGGGGGCCAGTAACGGAGATGATTCCGCTACCCCCAACCCCGCAACCCAACCTGCCAAGCTACTTAATAGCTTCCCCAGGCCTCCAACTAGCTCCCCATGACTCCTGTGAGCCCCCACACCCCCCGGGCTGCTAACTAATGTCTGAAGTGATCCCCACATTGTCTCCCCTGGCTGCCCGGGTGCTGTGAACCCCGCAGCCGATGATCCTGGCTCCTGACTTTTGTCTCTCTTGCCAATGACCTGCCGCCAGAAGACACCACCCCAGACTCCATCATGCTGGGTGCGCACTGCATCAATCCTGATACCTCATCCTCATCTCGATGTCCCAACACATTTTCTTCTTGTCTGTCAGCTCCATAAGGCCTGTGCCCCCTGCTGACCACATCTAGCACAGTCTGTTCCAATTGCAGCTCCTATCTCTCCCTCGCCGAGCGGGCCTCCCAGCCAGAAGCCCTGGGGGAGGGAGAGCCCACAGTTCCCACTACTGCTCCCTCGATGCCTGCTGGTGAAGATGAAGGGGGGATGCCTTCTTCAGGGTTCCGCCGCACATATGGATTCCTCCCATGACGGGAGGATGCTGATACTAGCCTCCCCCTGCAGTAACCCTGCCATCTGCTCCCTGAGCCATTCTGATCCACTTGCCTCCGCTGCCACCCTTAACCTCCAATCTTCTCCTCCACCGAAGCCATCAGGTAAAGTTACTGCTGCTTGTTAGCTTGTTAAAGATAAACTCAAAATGGCACCCATCCCTCTCACTGCCCCCTATATAAAAGCGCAGCCCCTCCCCTAATGACACACCCCACCACACCCTGTATTATTAACCCTTAGTGTACCGGACACTCGCACCAAAATTAATAAGTCTAACTTCCCCAGTACAGCCTTTCTTACCTTTGCTCATTGTGACCAAAGAGTTCTATTTTAACCTCATCGGTCCACAGGACTTGTTTCCACAATGCATCAGGCTTGTTTAGATGTTCTTTTGCAAACAACTTATGATGAATTTTGTGGTGAGGACGCAGGAGAGGTTTTTTGATGATTCGTCCATGAAGGTCATATTTGTGTAAGTGTCGCTGAACAGTAGAACAATGTATCACAGCCCCAAAGTCTGTTAACTCTATCTGAAGGTCTCTTACGGTCAAGTAGGGTTTCTGATGGCCTTTCTAGCAATCCTATGAGCAGCTGTCTGTAACATTTTTCATGGTCTTCCAGACCTTCCTGTTAACTGCCATTTCTTAATTACATTTCAAACGGAGGAAAAGGCAACCTGAAAGCGCTTTGCTATTTATATATTTATAGCTTTCTTCTGCTTTGTGGGTCTCAGCTATTTTCATTTTCAGAGTAGAGTGTTAGACAGCTGCTTAAAACAACCCATGGCTGCTGTTTTTTGGAATAAAGTTAAAGTCTGAGTATTTATAAAGCTTTGTAATTTGCATCACCTGGTCTTTCCTAATGATGACTGTGAACAGTCATACTGTGGGCAGTATTTTGCGCTGCACTACGATATTGTTGGCCCCACCTACTTCTGTCCCATCTTCTGTCAATTTGGACCTGCCTACAACATGGGGGTACTTTTAGTTTTTTTTTTTTTCCAGGGCCCCTCTAAGTTTCCAATCTGTTCCCGACTCATGCACCTGGATGTATTTTGTGTCCAATCCGCATTTTTTGTAGAATGCACACAGACCCATTTATTTCTATGGGTCTGGAAAAAAACAACCGCACACAGTTGTCATCCTTGTGCTGTCTGTCTCCATATGTCCATTCTTCAAATGCCCAATTCTTCTCTGTACAGCCGACGAGAATAGTCATTTCTAGTGATGGGATTGAGAAAAATACGGATTTCACATGGAGGGTTTCTAGATATTGCGGATCTGTGTTTTGCCACAATGTGCCGTGGAAGCAGTTTGACCGGCCATTCAGCTTGACAAAGGGCACCGAACTGGGCCCGAAACGTTGCCATAAGCAATAAATGTCTTGAGATTGTACCACTGGTAAAATAAAGACTGAATACAAAGCTATTTGCTGACTCCGGTGTGCTGTCTCCAAACCACTTATTTAAAGCTACTATTTCACTCCGCGGGTGGAAGGAGGTTATCAGGAGAAGTGCACCCACAAAAGCCACTACTAAACGTGTGCTGAGGTCTCACAACGGTTAAGAACACAATGTGGACAGGGTCATGTGCATGAGACCTAAGTGTGTATACGTAATATAATCCTGGATAAAATTGTCTCTACTGCAGGGGCTCATATGTTTGGGGAGGAAGCAGATGTGGAGATACTCACCTAAGTCAAATACCTACTAAATCATACATAACTTCTAATAGCACATAGGTACTTTATCTCCTGGAGGGCAAACCAGGCTGCACTCAATATGCTGGCTGTACCACCTGTGAACTCCAGGTAAGGGGGCAGATCATAGTGCTGGTTCACTCCTTAAAGGGAACCTGTTACCGGGATTTTGTGTATAGAGCTGAGGACATGGGCTGCTATATGGCCGCTAGCACATCCACAATACCCAGTCTCCATAGCTCTGTGTGCTTTTATTGTGTAAAAAAAAAAGATTTGATACATATGCAAATTGACCTGAGATGAGTCCTGTAGGTGAGATGAGTCAGGGACAGGACTCCTCTCAGGTTAATTTGCATATGTATCAAATCTTTTTTTTTACACAATAAAAGCACACAGAGCTATGGGGACTGGGTATTGCGGATGATCTAGCAACCCATGTCCTCAGCTCTATCCCCCAAATCCAGGTAACAGGTTCCCTTTAATGACATCCCCTTGTTGGGGGCCTACAGACTTCTGTAGAGATGCATGTTGGAGATGCATACTGCAGAAATGGCTAAGAAACTATCAGGGGGTGACTGGGTGTGAAAACCTTTCTGACTAGAGAGGTTTTTAGGATCCGGGCACTACAGACTGGTGCTCCTCTCGGACTGAGCTTCAGGACGGATTTCATGTATTTTTCTAATGTATTGTATTTATGCTGTATGTGAACATTGACACACAATTACTGATACAAATGCACTGAGATTCTGGCGTAAATTTCTCTAAAATGTGGTAAATCTAGGTTTAGAGACTTATCTGGGTCTAGCCTGAGAAGGGGTGTGGCTTATCCGAACAGGGTGTGCCTACATATGAAAGGGGCATGGCCTCATAGGCAACATCATTTAGTGCAACATTGCACCACAATTCTGGCGAAAATTTCCATCTCAAACTAAGCCAGCCAGTAGTTGGCATACACTTCACCAAATGTGTCTATTTCTGCACCAAATTTATCATCCAGCCTGAGCCCCGTGATAAACTGGCGCAGGTCTAGACAGTCGGTCTAAGCTTTTGTCATCCATAGGCTTAATAAATCTAGGGCAGGGATCAGCAACCTCTGGCGCTCTTGCTGTTCTTAAACTACAACTCCCAGAATCCACCTTTCACTTCTATGGGAGTTACAAAAACACGTAAGTGTGCATGCTGGGAGTTTTAGTTTCACAGTCGACGGTTGCTCACATTGATCTAGAGCAATGATTCCTCTCATTAAAAGGGTTGTCTCACTTCAGCCAATTGCATTGATCATGTAGAGAAAGTTAATACAAGGCAGTTACTAATGTAATGTGATTGTCCATATTGCTTACTTTGCTGGCTGGATACATTTTTCCCATAACATCATACACTGCTCATATCCAGGGGTTGAAACCACAGCTGCAGTGCAGATACAAGGTGTCCAGGACGGGAGCTGCTGCGCATGGGTGCCTATGTGTCCTGCCACAGTCCCAGCCACCACAGAGGCCAGAACTTTTTCCTATAGTGTGCACACATGGCCACCACCGCTGGATTGCAGGGTCGTCATAACCCCTGGATTTGAGCAGTGTATAATGTGATGGATTAATGCAGGCATGCTCAACCTGCGGCCCTCCAGCTGTTGTAAAACTACAACTCCCACAATGCCCTGCTGTAGGATGATAACTGTAGGCTGTTCGGGCATGCTGGGAGTTGTAGTTTTGCAACAGCTGGAGGGCCGCAGGTTGAGCATGCCTGGATTAATGAATCCAACCAGCAAAGGAGGCAATGTGGAGAATCACAATACAATAGTAGGTGCCTTGTATTAACTACATGATAAATGCTTTTTTCTGAAGTGAGATTTAATCTACAGTAGTTCGTTTTCATTGTATTTCTCCCCATATTGCTCTATTTTCTTATATGTTCATCAGTGGTCACACATGCCTGGATTATTCCACTCCTGTTTGTTCGACGAATCTTCCACACAGGAGCTATGGAGCAGCACCGTCTGCCGAGGTTTGGTATTTTTATATTTAGCTAAAATTGAGTCCCATATGTACTGTATATAACTCTGGGGCCATAATCATGCATTTACTATTTAGCCGTTGCGGTTTTATGTGTATGGAGTAATTATTTTCAATTAATCTGTTATATATATGATCTAGATTATCTATCTATCTATCTATCTAGTTAGCACAGGTGCCTTGCCGAGCTGGGGTCCTGGGTTTAAATCTGACCTTGGACAACATCTGCATGGAGTTCGTATGTTTTCCAAGTATTTGCGTTAGTTTCTTTCAGGTACTCCGATTTCCTCCCAGACTCCACAGACATACTGATAGGGATCTTACATTGTGAGCCCCATTGGTGACAGAGAGATGCGAATGTCTGTAAAGCGCTGCGGAATATGTCAGCGCTATATAAGTGAGTAAAATAAAATACATTATATATATATATATATATATATATACAGTGGGATGCGAAAGTTTGGGCAACCTTGTTAATCGTCATGATTTTCCTGTATAAATCGTTGGTGGTTACGATAAAAAAATGTCAGTTAAATATATCATATAGGAGACACACACAGTGATATTTGAGAAGTGAAATTAAGTTTATTGGATTTACAGAAAGTGTGCTATAATTGTTTAAACACAATTAGGCAGGTGCATAAATTTGGGCACTGTTGTCATTTTATTGATTCCAAAACCTTTAGAACTAATTATTGGAACTCAAATTGGCTTGGTAAGCTCAGTGACCCCTGACCTACATACACAGGTGAATCCAATTGTGAGAAAGAGTATTTAAGGGGGTCAATTGTAAGTTTTTCTCCTCTTTTAATTTTCTCTGAAGAGTAGCAACATGGGGGTCTCAAAACAACTCTCAAATGACCTGAAGACAAAGATTGTTCACCATCATGGTCTAGGGGAAGGATACAGAAAGCTGTCTCAGAGATTTCAGCTGTCTGTTTCCACAGTTAGGAACATATTGAGGAAATGAAAGACCACAGGCTCAGTTCAAGTTAAGGCTCGAAGTGGCAGACCAAGAAAAATCTCGGCTAGACAGAAGCGACGAATGGTGAGAACAGTCAGAGTCAACCCACAGACCAGCACCAAAGACCTACAACATCATCTTGCTGCAGATAGAGTCACTGTGCATCGTTCAATCCATTCGGCACACTTTACACAAGGAGATGCTGTATGTGAGAGTGATGTAGAGGAAGCCTTTCCTCCGCCCACAGCACAAAAAGTGCCGCTTGAGGTGGGCTAAAGCACATTGGGACAAGCCAGCTTCATTTTGGAATAAGGTGCTGTGGACTGATGAAACTAAAATTGAGTTATTTGGCCATAACAAGGTGTGTTATGCATGGAGAAAAAGAACACAGCATTCCAAGAAAAACACCTGCTACCTACAGTAAAATATGGTGGTGGTTCCATCATGCTGTGGGGCTGTGTGGCCAGTGCAGGGACTGGGAATCTTGTCAAAGTTGAGGGACGCATGGATTCCACTCAGTATCAGCAGATTCTGGAGACCAATGTCCAGGAATCAGTGACAAAGCTGAAGCTGCGCCGGGGCTGGATCTTTCAACAAGACAACGACCCTAAACACTGCTCAAAATCCACTAAGGCATTTATGCAGAGGAACAAGTACAACGTTCTGGAATGGCCATCTCAGTCCCCAGACCTGAATATAATAGAAAATCTGTGGTGTGACTTAAAGAGAGCTGTCCATGCTCGGAAGCCATCAAACCTGAATGAACTAAAGATGTTTTGTAAAGAGGAATGGTCCAAAATACCTTCAACCAGAATCCAGACTCTCATTGGAACCTAAAGGAAGCGTTTAGAGGCTGTAATTTCTGCAAAAGGAGCATCTACTAAATATTGATTTAATTTATTTTTTGTGGTGCCCAAATTTATGCACCTGCCTAATTTTGTTTAAACAATTATAGCACACTTTCTGTAAATCCAATAAACTTCATTTCACTTCTCAAATATCACTGTGTGTGTCTCCTATATGATGTATTTAACTGACTTTTTTTTATCGTAACAACTAATGATTTATACAGGAAAATCATGATGATTAACAAGGTTGCCCAAACTTTCGCATCCCACTGTATATATATATACACACACTGAACAAAAATATGTGGTATGGTTACACGTGGTCTGCGGTTGTGAGGCCGGTTGGATGTACTGCCAAATTCTATTGAAAACGCCTTTGGAGACGGCTTATGGTAGAGAAATGAACATTCATTGCACGGGCAACAGCTCTGGTAGACATTCCTGCAGTCAACATGCCAATTGCACGCTCCCTCAAATGTTGCGACATCTGCGGCATTGTGCTGTGTGATCAAACTGCACATTTCAGAGTGGGCTTTTATTGTGGGCAGTCTAAGGCACACCTGTGCAATGTTCATGCTGTCTAATTAGCACCTTGATATGCCACACCTGTGAGGTGGGATGGATTATCTCGGCAAAGGAGAAGTGCTCACTAACACAGATTTAGACAGATGAACAATATTTGAGAGTAATGGGTCTTTTGTGTATGTAGAAAATGTTTCAGATCTTTGAGTTCAGCTCATGCAAAATGGGAGCAAAACCAAAAGTGCTGCGTTTCTATTTTTGTTCAGTATATATATATATATATTGTGGGGATTCGCTCTGGTAGGCAGATTAGCAGATGCAGTACAGAGGAAAAAAAAAGTCTTTGACTTAAGTAATGCAGTGTTTATTCACACATAAACAAAAATGACAGTTCCTCGTCTTGGTGTTCATTCACACCATGGCAAGTGCACAGAACAAAAAGCATTCACCTTGTCAGCGGTTTTGGCAGTAGCAGTCCCCAACAGGCTTTAGGGCCTGCTTCCCAGCAATGCGGCTCTCAGCCCTTTAGTACGACACACATCATGCAGATCTCAAACCACAGAGACTCCACAGATTCACTGTGGCTGGGTTTTATATCCCTAACCAAAACCCGGCCTGGAATGTGGGGAACAGCCACCCTGCACTTTGGCTGCTCCCAGTAAGAGCCGACCCGGATCGGCTTTACAGCCACACTAAATAACCAATAGTGTCAGTCAGCACTAGCTGCCGCTGCCACTTAAAATTACCTGCTCTTACCTCACCAAGGCCAGGAACCTCGGTGACACATATCTTCTGTCAATGACGGCCCCTTGCGCTTTACTACAATATACATAATAAAACCTATTAGTAAAGACCCGGTATAGGTCAGAAATACGTAGGCCATGTTTTTTCTATCAGGATGTACACTTCTTTAAGTTGTTGTCCCCCCCTGGGGAGCTTTGGGCAGATCCCCCCAGCATAGCCAGACCTGGTTGTATGAACCTGAACACCCTTCATACATAGTTTGGAGGTGCTGGTCTAACTCTCTTTTGCATTGTATATTTGGGGGAGCGGCTTCCCCTATTTAGAGTGTGTACTCCCCATATGCCTATTGCTTTTAATCAGAGTGTCACATAGCTAGATTCTACATTGTCCAGAATTTTGTAGACCAGATGCCCAAGAGAGGCAAGACTGTTAGTGTAGGTGCTGTCTGATAGAAGCCACCTTGTCGCTGGTAGATAGGCCCGACATATTCAACATATTCCAACATATATATTAAACCTATTAGTAAGGACCCAATGTGGGTCCAAAACACATAGTTCATGTTTTTTCCATCAGCATGTACACACTATCAGCATGTATACACAGTCCGCAATTTGCAAAACACATGTATGACAGTGTACATACATTTTGTGGAACGAAAAGGCCTTCCCCTAATAGAACAGGTTTATATTTTTTTGCGAAACGGTCATGCGGACATACGGACACAGAATGCACACAGAGTAATTTTTTTTTTTCAGGCCCCATTAAAGTCAACGGTTATGCTTATGTTCTGCTTATGTGCCACAAAAAAATATATGGAATGGACACGGGAAAGTAATATGTGCATAAGCCCTTAAAGTGGTTGATCACCCCCACTAAGTGATTGATACTTCCGGGCTCATTCATTCTTCCTGTGCCAGTCCAACTTCCAGGTAATATCCAATTTGACGTTTGTGATATGGCTGCTGCAGCCATTGACTGGCTGCAGTGGTGACGTGTCCCCCATGCATCACGTCACTGGGTCAATGGAGAACTGAGACCTGCAGTGGCGCCGGGGCAGCGAAGTAGCTGGAACCCAGCAACTGGATAAGGTAAGTATGATTCCCTCCATAGGTCCAGCCACACTGGGGGGGGGTCTGCCCGAATGGCCCCCAAAGGTGAACAACCCCTATAAGGACTTTTACTTGGATATTCAATAAAGCAGGAGTTTATTGTGAACAATGCTGGAGAACCTACTGTTTATTCCTGTTTAGTATCTTCTACTGCTTACTCCAACAGCTGTCTGTTGAATCACCCACGTACATTGATTTCAAAGAATGGGAAACAGGCCACGTTCACACGGTCAGTATCTGGTCTGTATTTTTCATCAGAATTTGTAAGCCAAAATCAGGAGTGGAATCTACAGAGAAAATGTATAATGGAAAGGTTTGTGCTTCTTCTATGTTTAGGACCCACTACTGGTTTTGACTTACAAATGCTGATGAAAATTACTGATCAAATACTGACTGTGTGAAAGTGGCCCTCGGGATATTAGATTTTCTGGAGCAGAATTTCGACAGTGGAAGTGTTGCAGATTTTGCTTCAGATTTGAAAAAAACAAAAAACTTCAGGTCGAATGCTGATTTTTTTAATTTTTATTTTGGAGCATTTGAATGAGATCTCTTAAACTCTCCTTCATATTGCTTTACGAACAGGTTGACCAGATGGGTCAAGTGCAGGAGTACAGTTGTCATTGACAGATGCACTCCTACAGTAATGGACTGCTGGGATCAGGGAATGTTTTGATCCCTGCTGTTTAACTCTTGATACACTGTGATATGGGCTGACTGAGAAATATTACCTGCTCGGTGGACTTATAAAGAGTCCGTTAGAGCAGCAATCCCCAACCACCGCGTCGCAGACCATCTGGTACCCGGTCGCAGGGGGTGTCGGAGTTGAACGGCGGGTAAGAGAACTATTGGCTCCTGTGCCCCACCATTAAGCCTCATTAGGCTGAAGGCCCCTAGGCTTGAGACGTATATGGCAGTGGTATGGTGCAGGATGAGCGTAATGACATAATCGCTAGAGATACGCGAATTGAAGCTGATGAAGTGGAATTTGATCTGAATTTCAGGAAAAATTCGATTGGCACCTAATGCGAATTTCCTGGCGTCTCGTGGTAACGAATCGCATTTATTCCTAAAATGGCTGCTGCACGTGTGAGGACATAGAGAAAGGAACTCTGGGAAGTCTGCATCACCTAAAATGCCATGCATGCAGCCAATCAGCAGCCAGCCAGCCCTGTGATGTCACAGCCCTATAAATAGTGCAGCCATCTTGGATTCTGCCATTTACCAGTGTACTTAGTGCACGGAGAGACGTCTGCAGGCGCTAGGGGCAGTGATAGAAAAAACGCAATTCACAAGTGCAGGGAAAGATTATTCAAGATGTGGGGGAAAGGATAGGGAGGAATCATTCCACAGCATTTATGTAGAAAAAGGTTCAGTAGGGGAGGTTACATCCTGGGTAATAGGAACAATCCTATTACACCTTGCAGCACTGACTGGGGATCAAAATTACCATTATACAGCTCTGTAATTCCAGCAAACCGTTCTTATTAGGGTGCAAGTGCTGATTGATACAGGCATTAACTGAGACACTATGGGGTAGGGTTGAGGCATTATACAGTATGTACAGAGGACATTAATTTTGAAGAGACCACTATTGGGGGTTCTATATGTAAATAGGCCACTACTGGGGGGCAAATATGTAAAGAAGCCACTACTGAGGGGCACTATATGTGAAAAAGGCATTACTGGGGGCACTATATGTGAAGAAGGCTTTACTGGGGGGCATTATATCTAAAGAGGCCACTACTGGGGGTAAAATATGTAAATAAGCCACTACTGAGGGGCACTATATGTGAAGAGGCTGCTACTTGGGGGCACCATATATAAAGAGGTCACTGCTGGGGGGCACTGTATGTAAAGAGGTCACTACAGGGTGCCACTATATGTGAAGAGGCCACTACTGGGGGACTTATATGTAAAGAGGGCATTACTGGGGGGCACTATATGTACCGCATTTTCCGGCGTATAAGACGACTGGGCATATAAGACAACTCCCAACTTTTTCATTTAAAGTATAGGGTTTGGGCTATACTCACCGTATAAGACTACCCCTGCCTGCCCAGCCCTCCCTGTCTCCAAGACGATCTTTTCCAGTCCAGGGAACTGACCATGGCAGCCAGGGCTTCAGTAGCGTCCTGGCTGCCATGGTAACCTATCCTTTTTTCACATTCCCAGTTTCCCACAGATGGTGGGTCCACTGCCATGGGGGATCTGTGGATGGCACTGTTATGGAGGGGATCTGTGGATGGCACTGTTATTGGGGGGTATCTTTGGATGGCACTGTTATGGGGAGAGGGATCAGTGGATGGCACTGTTATGGGGAAGGGGATCAGTGGATGGCACTGCTATGTGGAGGGGGATCTGTGGATGACACTGCTATGGGGGGGGGGGGATCTATGGATGACACTATATTGCATCTTATGCTATATGTGTCATCCACAGATCTCCCCCATAACCAGGGCCGGTGCAAGGAATTTTGCCAACACAAGCAAAGCTACATTTTGACCCCCCTTCGCAGATCACCTGGCCCTGGTCCCGTCTGCAGCAGCTGTCTTCTCCTCTGTGTGGTCCTGGTATCTTATCTCTGCTTCAGACAATAGCTGGTTTGAGGACCATATTTTTCATCCTCTAAGACGCACTGGCCCATAAGACGCACCTAGGTTTTAGAGGAGGATAATAAGAAAAAAATATTTTCCATTGCACCTCAGGTCAGACCAGCAATCAGACCCCCAATGTTCATCAGATCTCAGATCAGACCCCCAATGCCTCAGATCTGCCCCCTATGTCAGCCAGCATGCCCCCATGTCAGCCATCATGCCCCCATGTCAGCCATCATGCCCCCCATGTCAGCCATCATGCTCGCCATCATGTCCCCCCATGTCAGCCATCATGCCCTTCATGTCAGCCATCAGCTCAAATAAAATAAAATAAAATTACTTACCTCTCCTGCTCCTGGACGCCGCCGCTCCTCACCACCAGCACTCTCTCACTTCTTCCTGGTTCTCGGCTGTCAGCTGTGAAGGCGGCGCACAGTGAGGTCACATGGTGCGCAGCCCTGCACAGCAGACAGCTGAGCGGAGGACCAGAAAGCGGTGAGTATGAATCCTTCACAGCTTCCCGGTCCTCCGGTACTAATGGAGCGCTTTCAAAATGGAAGCGCTTCATTAGTATTTGCCCCATAAGACCCAGGGCCGAAAAATACGGGGTATTTAAAAAAAAAAAAAAGTTGCATTTTACCGCCATGGTGATGGTGATTCACCATGGTAAAAGATCATGTGACGTACCATGTGATGACCGGAGTGATGTCATCAAAGGTCCTGTTCCTGTAATTAATGCTCACCACAGGTCCTATTTAACAAAGGAGACAGAAGGAGATGCCGGGCCGCGATCAAGTGGACTAAGGTGAGTTAAATGATTTTTTATTTTTTTTAACCCCTCCAGCGCTATTTTACTATGCATTCTATATTCAGAATGCTATTATTTTCCCTTATAACCATGTTATAAGGGAAAATAATACAATCTACAGAACACCGATCCCAAGGCCGAACTTCTGTGAAGAAGTTCAGGTTTGGGTACCAAACATGCGTGATTTTTTTCACGCAAGTGCAAAACGCATTACAAATCGCGGGTGTTCCCGTAACGCACCCGCACATTTTCCCGCAACACCCGTGTGAAAGAGGCCTAAGGCGGGCATCCTCAAACTGTGGCCCTCCAGCTGTTGCAAAACTACAACTCCCACAATGCCCTGCTGTAGGCTGATATCTGTAGGCTGTTCGGGCATGCTGGGAGTTGTAGTTTTGCAACAGCTGGAGGGCCACAGTTTGAGGATGCCTGTTGTAAGGTAATAAAGATCACAGCGCTAATTTAAAGTTCAAGTTACTGCCGGTTAAGGAATAGTCTTTAGATATTATACTTCTGTGAGTGGCTGATACATCGCTGCGCTATATTCTAACCCCCAGGTAAGCGTCCCCGTCACCATGGGAACGCCTGGGGGTTAGATTATACCATCGGATCTGAGTTTTCATGATCTCGCTTAGATCTTGAAAACTCAGCCGGAAAATATGGTAATTGTAATGAGGCCACTACTGGGAGCATTATATATGAAGAGGGCATTACTGGGGGGCACTATGTGCAAAAAGGGTACAAATGGGGGACATTATAATACGTACAGATGGCACTACTGGGGGCATTATATGTAAAGAGGATACAACTAGAGGACATTATATGTACAGATGCACTACTGGGGGCATTATATGTTCATAGGGCACTACTGGGGGGGCATTACATCTACTGGGGACTAAATGTAAATGATCACTAAGCGGGACTGGGGCCTAAATGGAGATGATTACTGAGATGGGGCATAAAAGGAGGCATTAATACTGAACAGATGTGTTCTGTGGGTCCAGTTATGCATAAACAAGTTGCGAGGAGATGTCATCAGAGTCATCTGCACCGGACTGAGAAAAAAAGGAAAGAGAATAACTCCAGTCAGAGGGGACATCACCTGTAAGTCACTGAGTGGGGACCTAAACAGGATTATTGATCACTGGGACCTAAATGGGTTGCTGGAGTGGTATTATTTGGCCTTTATATAGTGTTATTTTTGGTAATGTTGGCCACTGAGCCTAGAATATGCACTTTATACTGTTTTTTTATGTGTGTTACCCCCTCCCCCCCCCCCCCTTCCCCATCTGCCTCCAGTCCATGGGAAAATTGTCTTGCATGAAATAAGTCAGTAGTGCAAAAAAGGCTGGGACCACTGTGTTAGAGCATAACTTATTTGGTGGAAAAAATTAAAATAAAGAAAACACTGGTCTCAGTGGTCTTGTGTACATGAATGACAAGTTGTAATTGGCTGCTATGGTCATGTGAATGTGATGTAATCGGTGCAGGACTAATGGGGACCGGAGCAGGGGGAACATTTAAAGGGATAGTAATGCTTTTTCCTTTTTTTTTTATATACAGTTTTCTGCTCTTTGCAAATATGCTAAAAATCTCTGACAACCTCCATGACTCTACCTCAGCCAGTGAATGGTTGAGCAGCGGTCGACTGCCATTTCCTGCATTTTGAGACCAGAAAGTGAAGACTAGCTGGGACCCAGTAAAGTGGTGGAACGGTAGGGAATCGGTGAGGTGAGTAATGCTTCTTTTATGTCTTTACGCCATTCTGACCCTTATCTAAAAAAATGTATCCTGCCAGGAAGATATAGTAACATGGTGTGATGGCTGATTTTTCATTTTTCTCTGGAGTGTCCCTTTAATCTGCTGTTTTCTATAAATATTTCACTGAACAAATAATTCACAGATTTTACAGCATAAACAGATCTCCTGTCCTATGGTTTCTTGTACACAGGAAATGGTGATGTTCAGAAGTTGCATAAAAAAATTGAAATGATGGGGACACTCAACTTTGGCCTGTTAGTATTGGAGAAGCACTGAAATAAACCATGTACGGTTTACAGTTGTTTAATGTGATAAGCCAGTAATTGATGTAATAGTGCCATATGCTAAGTGTTCTTGAAGATTATTTACTCCAGGCCGAAGTTATTTATCATGCTTTGTCAGACATATTTGCTTGTTTTAAACTTTTGTAATCAGCCTAATCCTTCAGGGAGAGTCACATCTGTTTACAGCAGTCGTTTTCAGATTCCTGTAATAACGCTGTTCAGTGTTCGCTGGAAACTTATTCTGCAGCTAAGACTTTATTAAGAACGGATCCTCAGAGCAACAAACATGGAAACTCATATGCTAGGCTGACAAAGAAGATGTATTCTGGCACATATTTCCCAGTGTTTATTGTGACATTGCATTGAAGGAAACAGAATTCAGGCTGAACACAGATCTTCATTAAAGGGCATCTATCAGCAGGTTTGTACCCATGAAAGTTGCTAACCTGTTACATGTGCACTTGGCAGCTGAAGGCATCTGTGTTGGTCCCATGTTCATATGTGCTCGAATTGCTGAGAAAACTTATGTTTTAACTTCTTAAGTACCAGGCCAATTTTTGGTTTAGCATTTTTGTTTTTTCCTCCCCATGTTCCAATAACGATAACTGATGGCTTATTTTTTGCGGGACAAGATGCATTTTTTAACAGCACTATTTAATTTACCATTTCTGTTATTGCAAAAAATTATTTGTGGGGTTTAATAATAAAAAAAAAAATATACAATTCCACCAAGGTTTTTCGGGTTTTGACATCACGGTGTTCACAGAACGCTACAAATGACATGAGGTTCTTATTCTGCAGCTCAATATGAATCCAGCGATACCAAACTTGTGTAATTTCTTTGGGAGAAAAAGGTGACTAAAAATGTGTGTTTTTCATTTTTTTTCTGTTGCGGGGTTTACCGGAAGTGAATTGAAAACATTTTTTGGGATGGCAATACCTAATATGTTATTTTTTTTAATTGTATATATGTTTTTAGATGTAAAATTGGGAAAGGGGGGTGATCTAGACTTTTAATATTTTAATTTTTTTAAATGTTTTTTTAACATTAACTAAGGGGTTCTAGCCCCTTAGAGGGCTAGAACCTGGGATCTTTTGATCCCTTGTCCTATTCACCCTAATAGAGCTCTCCCTCTGCCTTCATTCACAGGTACTGCGATCAGCGTTGATCGCGGCTTCTGAGGGGTTAAATGACAGGGGAGGCCCGCCGCAGAGGCCCACTCCATACATCCCCTGCACCACGGTGACGTACCAGAACATCACGGTGGCTTAAGGAGTTAATAACTGCTACCCCTAGGAGCAATGGGGGCGCTGATGTTACACTAAGAAGCCCCTTTTTCCCTGCAACTGCTGTACCCTCTGCACTTTGATTGACAGGGCCAGGTCTGATATTGTTTTCACTATCTAGCCCTGTTAATTAAAGTGCAGAGGGCACAGAAGTTGCAGCGAGACCAGAGCCTCTAGGTGTAACGACGACACCCCCGTTGCTCTTAGAGGCTTATTTGCATATATTGGCCCTATCAATCAAAGTGCAGGTAGTACAACGGTTGCAGGGAAAAAGGAGCCTCTTAGTGCCCCATTGCTCCTAGGGGCTGCATTTAATAAAACAAATTTTTTCTCAGTAATGCGGGCATAGATGAACATGGGACCAACACAGATGCCCTCAGCTGCCAAGCGCACATGTAACAGGTCAGCCAGTTTCATAGGTACAAATCTGCTGACAGATAGCCTTTAATATTAAATTAAACTATAAAAAGAAAAGAACCCACGTACTTGGAAACCGCATTTGAGCAATATTGGTGGCTAAGGCTTCGTTCACATCACCGTTCAGCCTTTCAGTTCTCCTACGGAAAAGATGGATTTGGCACATAACTGAGCCGAATGGAACCTAAGGACCCCATAGACCAGGGATGCTCAACCTGCAGCCCTCCAGCTGTTGTAAAACTACAACTCCCACCATGCCCTGCTGTAGGCTGATAGTTGTAGGCTGTGCAGGTATGCTGGGAGTTGTAGTTTTTCAACAGCTGGGGGGCCGCAGGTTGGGAATCCCTGCCATAGACTATAATGGGGTCCGCTAGGTTTCCGCTCAGAGAAACATTTTGGAGCGGAGACAAAAGTTGTACATGCTGGACTTTTGTCTCCACTTCAAAAATCTTCCTCTGAATGGAAACCTAAGGACCCCATTATAGTCTATAGGGTCCATTCGGCTCAGTTATGTGCTAAATCCTTCCTTTCTCCTGGTCCTATAACGGAGAATGGAAAGGCTGAACGGAGATTTGAACGAAGTCTAAAACAAAATAAATGTATTCTTCTTTTTGTCAGCCCCCCCCTTCAAAAAAAAAAAAATTCTTATAAATCAAACACTATTGTATACAGTACTTACATATATAAAGTTCATATTGTCTAAAAAAAAAAAACTCCAAGACTCCACATAAATAAAGTCAGAAGTATATGACAGGAAATTGTTGATGTATGAGGTCTCCCCATACACATTCCTGGTATATGACATCATATCTCTGTGATTATGTTGCATAGCCAAGATATTTTACCCAATCCTAAATAGACAGACAACGACATTTTATAAATGGCCCCGCTGGCCCACGGCTGGGTTAAAAAGAACATGAATATGAAAGAAATGAGTCGACATTACGATCTAACGTTGATTCTCACATTCTCAATGTATAATGGCGCAAAAAAAAAGGAGACATTCTGTATGTACTCACCCTATTGCGTTAAATGAGAGGTCGGTGCAATGTGTTAGACAGTAACAATACTTTTGAGTACTCTATATATTGGCAGGGGCATAACTATGTGGGGAGCAGAGATTGCAGATAGAGATGAGCGAAGTTTTGGAAAATTTGATTTGGTTGTTTCGCAGAATTTTACATAAATATTTGCTTTGTTACAAATTACTTTGTCATGAAGCACATTTTTTTGTAAGTAGCGAGTGCAATGACCGGGAGCTGCGATAGCACTGCTCCCCCTCATTGTACCCCTTTAGATGCCGCGTTCATACATGATCGCGGCATCTGAGAGTAATAATACAGTGTCAAATTAACATAAAAAATAATTAAATCCTACTTACCACCTCCATTTGCTCGCGACGGGCCGGCCACCGCCACGCTGGCGTGATTACATCATACGTCACTATGCACAGGGTTTCAGCCAAGATCTTCTATTAAGATTCAAGTTGGCCTGTCGTGAGCAAATGGAGAAGGTAAGTATGATTTTTTTAGTTTTTTACACTATTTCAGATTTAATAGATTCGCTACCACAAAGCACAAGGAAATTCGGCTTTGCGCAAATCTAATTTATCCTGAAATTTGGATCAAATTCCACTTTGTTGGATTCGATTCACTCATCTCTAATTGCTGACCCTGGTACCTAATAGGGCACACCAGCTCAGTAAGCAGGAGTATTATAATTGACCATTGAAAGTTGAGGTTTCCACTGAGGCACAGGAGCTTCAGGTTACTCCCATACATATTTTTGTACCTGTAATTTCAGTTAATTTTTAATATAGTGTATGAACTTTAAAGTTAAACATTTTGTAATGTACTTTATTAGAGAAAGATGTTACTTTGTACTAGAACTCGTCTTCTTAGCAAAGCTCTAAGTGAACGTTGCAAAGCACAGTCTGTCTTCAGCCTTCAGTCCTGCTGAGCGCTGAAGACACCTCTGTAACATCCAGAGGTTTCCAGCGTGCCTATTGTCACCACCCTAGTCCCTAACTATGTACATGTGCCCTAACTATCACTGTCCATAACCCTGCCTATCTGACTTGTTACACACAAGCATCTTCAGTGGTCAGTAGAATGCTGAAGACTTTACACAGACTTTCCTCAGTAATGCTCAGTTAGAGCTTTGCTAAGAAGACATTTTACACCCTGTTTTTTGGTAAAAAGAAAAATCTTTCCATAATAATGTATATTACAAAAATGAACACCACTGTCTCTACACTATATTAAAAATAAACTGAAATGAAAGTTACACTCTAAACCAGGAACCCCTTTTCATATGACGAGACACGATCCTGAAGTAAAAAAAAAAAAGACTCGCCTGTCACTGGCCAGCCCTCTTATCCTTCACTTTTGGTCCCCACTGGACCAGAAATGTGACATCCCCAGTCCACTATATGTACATATGAATCAATGACCTCAGCAGTGGAAGCAGTCACAGAGGCCAATTGGCTGACGGTGGTGATATGTGTGTAGATGACATGTCACACGTCATAGTTAGTATAGTTGAAAAAAGACATACGTCCATCAAGTTAAACCAAGGGATAGGTGGAGATGCGAATCCCAAAAGGAATTGAGACTCAGATTTCTATACGTTTTCATAAGCATTAATATTTTTTACTTTTAAGAATTCGTCTAAACCCTTTTTGAAACTGTCTGCTGTTCCTGCTATGACCACGTCCTGAGGAAGTCTATTCCACAGCTTTACAGTTCTTACAGTAAAGAAGCTTTGACGCTTCCGGAGACTGAACTTTTTCCTCTCCAATCGGAGGCAGTGCCCCCTTGTCTTTTGAGCACATTTTACATGGAATAGCTTTTCACCGTATTTTTTGCATGGCCCATTTATATATTTGTATAGGTTAATCATGTCCCCCCTTAGACATCTCTTCTCAAGACTAAATAAATTCAATTATTTTAATCTTTCTTCATAACTTAGAACCTCCATTCCCCTTATCCATTTAGTTGCTCTCCTCTGTACTTTTTCCAGCTGCAGTGCGTTCTTTCTATGTACTGGTGCCCAGAACTGAACTGCATATTCCAGATGAGGCTGCACCAACGCTTTGTAAAGTGGTAATATTACATGCCTGCCCCACAAGTCCATGCCTTGTTTAATGCATGACAATATCCTGGTGGCCTTAGAAGCAGCTGATTGACATTATATGCTGTAATTTAATTTACCATCCACAAGGACACCCAAATCCTTCTCTATAAGTGACTCTCCCAGTACTACATCACCTAGGACATATGAAGCACAGATATTATTACTACCAAGATGCATAACTTTACATTTGTCCACATTGAACCCCATTTGCCAAGTTGATGCCCAATCACTCAGAGTGTTCAAGTCAGCTTGTAGTTTATGGACATCTTCCATAGACTGTACAGTTCTATACAGCTTAGTGTTATCTGCAAAAATAGATATGGTGCTATTAATCCCATCCTCAATATCATTAATAAATAAATTAAATAATAAAGGGCCCAGCACTGAACCTTGGGGTACACCACTTATAACCTGAGACCATTCTGAATAGGAATCATTGACCACAACAATCTGGACACGGTCCTTCAGCGAGTTTTTAATCCAATTACAAACTATACTTTCCAAGCCAATAGACGTTACTTTACCTATTAAGCGTCTATGAGGGACAGTATCAAAAGCCTTTGCAAAATCCAGAAACACTACATCCACAGTCGCCCCTCTGTCCAGGCTACTACTCACCTCCTCATAAAAACAAATCAGGTTAGTCTGACAACTTCTGTCCTTGGTAAACCCATGCTGGTTATCACTTATTATTTATAGTCACATATTCCTGTATATAGTCCCTTAAGGTCCTTCAAACATTTTTCCCACAACAGAAGTTAAACTAACTGGTGTATAATTACCTGTGGAGGATCTTGATCCTTTTTTGAATATGGGCGCCAGGTTTGTCTTGCGCCAATCACTTGGCACTGTACCAGTACCTAGAGAATCTTTAAAAATTATAAACAGGGGCACAGCAATGACTGAACTGAGCTCTAATCCATCTGGACCCGGAGCCTTGTTCACATTTACCCTATTTAACTTCTCTTGGACCTTATCTACAGTTAACCAATTGAGTATATCACTGGATGTACTAACAGCCCCGGAGCCATAGATATCAACTCCTCCCTCTTCATTTCTATATACAGAGCTAAAAACCTATTTAGGAACTCTGCCTTTTCCTTATCTTCAGTGACTACCCCCCCCCCCCTTTATTAATATTTAGGGGACCTACCTGCTCAGACCTAGGTTTTTTAACAATCAATAAGTTGTTTATTGAGTGAATTTCCAAAACAAGCACAATTAGTACTCACACGCAGGTGAGAGAGCACATATGTAGGCCAAAGAGTACAACATGTCTCCCAGACAAGGGAGGTAACACATAAGGCAGCACAATGAAATATTCATGGCCAAGTAAAAAATATAGAACAATTAACAATTCCTCATAAGTGCCAAGCGGGGGGGGGGGGGGGAGACCGGGGACACAGTGCAAGGAACCTCAACCCAGTCCAGTGTCCGGATTAGGAGGGGGGCATATATCGCGATGTCTTCCACACTTGCCATGTCTTTTCATACTTTGCGGTATTGCAATTGTTGTTCAAGGTCGCACTGGCCATTATTTGTTCATATAGGCACGTTTTATTGACCCTCTGAGTAACCTCCATTATCTTAGGGGGATGTAAGGATTTCCAATTAGAGGTGATAGCCAACTTGGCTGAAAGGAAGATGTGACATACTAAGCCTCTGTAGGCAATGGGTATATCAGTGATACCAATCAGTAGCAGAGCTAAGGAGGGGGAGGGGGAACCCAGGGAGAACCTTGCCGCGGTAACACTGGAGATCAGGGAGAAAACCTCTGTCCAGAACACCTGGATCACCGGGCAGGTCCACAATATATGGTACAGCGTGCCCTTGCCACCGCAGTTCCTCCAACATAGGGGGGAGACAGACGGATATATCAGGTGTAGCCTCTCGGGGGTAAAATACCATTTTAAGGAGGTCTTCACAAATGATTCGTATTGGGTCACACAGGTAACGTTGCTCGACACGTACCTGAATGCTGATTGCCATTGTTGTGGCGTGAACTTGGACTCCAAGTCACGCTCCCAAGACAGTAGAGGAGCGGACATAGTAAAGGTGTCTTTGGAACCAAGCTGTGAGTAAATAGGGCGAAGAGTTTTGTGTTTTGAGTTTGGCAATGACCAGAGCTCCAAAATTCGTGTATTCGCCACCGGCAGAGAAGGGTTTCCTGCTAAGAAGTGTCTGAGTCTAAGATATTTGTAAAATTCTACATTAGGGATCTGAAAAGTATTGTGTAGATATTCAAATGAGGACAAGATGTTATCTTGGAACAATTGGAGGGTCTCTGTTATACCATATTTGCACCAGGTTCTTATTGTCAAGTCGGGGACCAGGTAGTCTAGTGTCGCAATCGGGAAGGGACTTGAAATAGAGCGGGTGCCTTTGGATGTGAGGGTGTGGTAGCGAATCCAGCATTCTATTGCATTAGTGGCAAGAAAGCTCAGTTCGGGTTTTTTAAAAGAATCAGTTAATGAGGCTATCAGTAGGGCTTTTAAATCGCCTCCCGGAACCTCCGAGGAATCTATGTGAGTACATTGTTTGGAGAAGTCTAACTTCCACCAACTCTCTAATTGGGCAATTTGTGTTGCAAGGTAATAGTCATATATATTTGGAAGGCTAACCCCGCCCAGTTGTTTCCTAGTCTGCAGAATTTTGGATGCTATTCTGGGTTTCCTACCATGCCACAAGAAGTTGTTCAAAAGCTTATTACATTGGGAAAAATAGGACAACGGGAGTTTGATGGGGAGGACCCGGAAGAGATAGAGAAGTTTAGGTAGGGCAAACATTTGAAATGTGGCTAGCCTGCCTAGCCAGGAAATTTCAAACTTGTCATAGTGGTCTAGATCCTTCTTGAGAGAAGTTAATAGGGGCGGATAATTAGCTGAGTATAGGCCCTGCATCGAGGAGGTAAGATTCATTCCTAGATATTGAATTTGGTTTAGTTGCCAATCGAGACCAAATTTCGCTTTCAAGGACGTCACTATTCGGGGGTCTAAGTTAAGGGGTAGGGCTTGAGATTTTGAAGAGTTTAGTTTATAATAAGAGAGTTGACCGAAATAGGAAATTTTTTCCAAGGCTGAGGGTAGGGAAGAGGCAGGGTCGGTAAGCGTGAGTATCACATCGTCTGCATAGAGGCTCAATATATGAGTGCGATCTGCGATCTTGACGCCCGACACTTCCCCTCCCATCCTCAGGGCTTGAGCCAAAGGTTCAATAGATAGGATGAACATAAGGGGGGAGAAGGGGCAGCCTTGTCTAGTCCCATTGGATATGGAGAACGTTTTAGAGAGGGAACCGTTTACCCACACCTTAGCAGAGGGGTCCTTATACAGGGCTTGTATCGAGGAGAGAATAGGGCCAGATATACCCATTTTGGCTAATACCGCGAAAGAGAAGGACCAGCAAATGCGGTCGAACGCTTTCTCGGCGTCCAATGTTACAAACAATGCAGGGATCTTCTTTTTACGTAGGTGAGCAAGGATACTTAGGACTCTCCTAGAATTTTCATGGATCTGCCTCCCTTTGACAAATCCGACTTGGTCGGAGTTGACTAGTAAAGGAATGAAAGGGGCGAATCTAGTTGACAGGGTCCTGGCGAATATTTTTATATCTGTGTTTAGGAGGGATATAGGGCGGAAGTTTTTGGGATCATCTGTTGGTTTGTTAGGTTTGGGGATGGTCACTATTAATGCTTCAAGCATTTCTTTGGGGAAGGATCCAGTGTCCCTTGCCACTTGGAATGACCGAAGCATATGTTTAGATAGTTGGCTGAAGAACGTTTTATAATATGCATTGGATAGGCCATCTGGGCCTGGAGCTTTATGTGGGGGTAATTTCTTTATTATGGCCTGGAGTTCTGCAATGGTCAAGGGGGCATTAAGAGCATCTAGTTGGGCAGGAGATAATTTCGCTAGGCCTAACTTGTCTAAGTAGGCCTCGATGCGCTCCGCTTGGGGAGGCCTGGCTAGCTCATGAGAAGACAGGTTATAAAGGGAGGCGTAGAAATCTCCAAAAGCATCAGCAATCTCGGTTGGGGAAGCTAATTTCTTTCCTGAGGAAGGGTCTACTATATGTGGAATTTTCGCTTTAGCAGCCCTTTGTTTTAACCGACTAGCCAGTAAGCGGCCCGCTTTATTGTCTTGGGAGTAGTAAGTGGCTTGCGTTCTTTTCAGGCGTAATTCATGCCTGTATAGGAGGCAGGCAGATAATTGGGCTCTAAGCGTTTTTAGGGTCTGTGAGTGAGCAGGAGTAATGGCTGATTTGTTAAGCGTTTCTACCTCTTTGATGTCTTTTAATAACTTATCGATTTTTTCTCTGCGTTCCCTCTGGAGTCTACTACCAATCTTGATGAAGACACCTCTTATGTACGCCTTATGGGCACACCACAGAGTGGAGGGGTTAGATACAGAGCCCTCATTTAAAGTAAAAAATTCAGTCAGTGCGGTATCAAGTTCCTTGGAGAGTGTAGGGTGATCAATTACATAGGTATTGTTGCGCCAGGGAGAGTAGGGTTTAGTAAAGTGGGATTCTTTGAGCGTGATAGTGATCGGGGCATGGTCTGACCATGTGATCGAGCGGATGGATGATGCGATCACATTGGCGATCAGTGATCTACTAGTCAAGAACATGTCAATTCTGGAGTATGACTGGCCCGCCGCTGAGAAGAAAGAGTAGTCCCTTTCTGACCCATGCTGGAGACGCCAAACATCATACAAGTCCTCTTGTAGGAATAGGGAGCTTACGGCTTTAGAGGACTCTCTGGAAGTGGTGGAGGTGTCAACCGTCGGATCCAGAATCGAGTTAAAATCACCTCCCCAGATCACATGGCCAGACCGCATCCGGCGTACCTTTGAAGCTAGACGGCGGAAGAAATTTACCTGATGTCTATTTGGAGCATATATAAAAACCAACGTGTAATCAACATTGTTAATTGAGCAGATCAAAATGATATATCTGCCGTTAGGGTCCAGAACCGAGGATTTCAGGGAAAAGGCCACAGAGTTGCTTATAGCTACCAGAACCCCCCTCTGTTTTTTGACGTAGTGGGACTGGAAGATGTGTGGGAATCTGGGATGGTGCATTCTGTGACCGTCAGCCTTGAGCAGATGAGTTTCTGTGGCGCAGAAAACATCGCACCTCAAATCTCTGGTCTCCCTCCATAGCATGGATCTTTTGAAAGGACTATTCACCCCTTTGACATTCAGAGCGGCAATTTTAAGGACCATGATAGGGAAGGGAAAGGAAGATCTTAAGATTTGGACTTACAGATTGAGAGGGTGAACACTGTTTTCTCCAATCAGGGAGCCTCGGTTTTGGACCTGGCAGTTTCCCAACCACTGGCACTTGAGGAAAAAGAAGAAAAACCTTAGGAGAACAAAAACAAAGGGTGGGAAGTGGGAACAAAGGAAAGGATAAGACAATAATACTGAAAAAACACCTGACAGACATCAGGCACTATGGTGAGGGCTTCTGAGGCGGTTTATACCTAGATCACCGCACCGAGCCCAGAAATAACACTGAAGGTAACAGAGAACAAGTTAGCAGAACACGATTTCAGCGATGCGGCTTGCGCCTGGAGGAGACTGTCTGCCAGTCCGTGGCAATCCATCCCGGGCCTTTTGCTTGAGGGTCGGGAGGTTCCGTCAAGGCGATATTCCAATCCGCTAGGAGTTTCCGTCCTAGGTCTAGAGAATGCACCACGTGTAGCGTACCCTGATGCTGAATCAAAACTTTTGTGGGGAAACCCCATCGGTAAGGTATATTATGGTCCCTTAAGGCAGCGGTAAAGGGGGCCAAGGCTCTCCTTTGCTGAAGAGTGGGGGCAGATAAATCTGCAAAAAATTTTACCCCTTCGTATGGGGCTGGCAGGGAGCCCATCCTTCTGGCAGCGCTCATCAATAGTTCCTTAACATGGAAAAAATGGACTCGAGCTAGGACGTCCCTGGGGACAGAGTCTGGCAGGTGTTTCGGCCGGGCTACTCTGTGAGCTCTATCCAGGGTCAGGTCTTTATCCCCCATGTTCGGCAGCAAGAATCTCATCAAGTCGAAAATATAGGACTCTAGCTCTTTCGGCGGGACGTCCTCTGGGACTCCTCTAAGTTTGATGTTATTGCGGCGGGACCTGTCTTCTAGGTCCACCACTTTGTTCTTTAGTCGCTCAACTTCAGCGGTCAGTTCTTCATGAGCATCTACTAAGTGGTTATGCGAAGCCGCAAAGTCCCCCATTTTCGTCTCCACGTGCGTGAGCCGCTTATCTGCCTCTACTATGGAGGCCTGCAGGGGCGACAGCAAGGCCGCAAGCTCACTGTGCATGGAGCGGCTAAAAACCACCAACATTTCTTTTATCATGCTCCCAGTGGCTAAGTCATCAGTAGTGGGGTAATCTATTAGAGACGGGGTGTCCCGTTCACTCACCCCCACCGGCGTTACCTTGTCAGCGTGGAGCCGCGGCTTCTGTTTCGGCGGGCTCTGGCAGGGGGATCCATCCCTGTCCCGGGATCCAAGAGATTCGTGCCTGGCAGGCGATACGGTCTCCGGGTGAGTCGGGGGAGACTTGTTTGAGGGGAATACCCGCGTCGGGGAGGGCTGTGAGGCGATCGGGCTTCTCTGTTGCAGAGGGATGATGGTAGGTGAAGCATGGTCCCCGGAGCCCGAGGAGCGCGTGGAGGCCGGCGAGTCCGCGCCATCTTGGTCTCTGAGTCTCTCCACGAAGAAGTCGAGCTTCCCTTGTTTCTGTACCGACTTCTTGCCTCTTGTCATCATGGGGGCCCAGAGGAAGGTTAGTGCTAGCAGATCAGCGCTTCAAGGCAAGTGCCAACTCGTTGTAGCTGTGCAGTCGATAGATAGGGCTCGGGAGCTCACAGCTCAGGCGGCCATCTCACACGGCAGGCAAACCACGCCCCAGACCTAGGTTTTTTAGCATTTATATATTTAAAAAACTTTTTGGGATTTGCTTTGCTTTCTTTTGCTACCTGCTGTTTGTTTTGTATCTTTGCTAATTTTATCTCTTTTTTGCACATTTTATTAAGCCCTTTGTAATCTTCAAACATTACAGCTGACCCCTCAGATTTGTATTTTTTAAATGCCCTCTTTTTGTCTTTTATTGCCCTTTTTACAGTAGCTGTAAGCCATGGGGGGTTTAATTTTAGCCGTTTATACTTGTTACCTAAAGGGATACATTTTTTAGTGCAATTACTCAATGTGGATTTGAAGCTCTACTATTTATCCCCAGTATTATGTGACAGTAGCTCCTCCCAGTCTATGCCCTGAAATGCTGCCCTCAACTCAGGAAAATGAGCCTTTTTTGAAACACAGTGTCTTTGCTCTGCCCAACAGAGTTTGCTTTTTATAGTTTAGGGGGAATATAATTATATTGTGGTCACTATTACCTAGTGTTTCTCGAACAGTAACTTTACCAACAAGCTCTGCATCATTAGAAATGACCAGATCCAACAGACCGTTGCCCCTAGTGGGAGCTTCTACAAACTGGCCCATTAAGTGGTCCTGCAGCAAGTTGGGGAATTTTCTCCCCTTTGCGGTTGAGGCAGAACCATGACCCCAGTCAATATCTGGGAAGTCACCATCTCCCATTATGACCACTGTACCAGCCTGTGCCGCCCACTCTATTTGGTTATACAGTTGCGTTTCTACCTCTTCTGTGATGTTAGGGGGTCTATAGATTACACCAAATATTATTTTTTCAGTGTTTATATCCCTCTGAACTTTCACCCATAAGGTTTCCACATCCTCACCATCCGAACCCACAATTGCCTCTTTCACACTTGTCTTCAGATCACTCCTCACATACAGGCACACGCCACCACCTTTTCTATTGACCCTGTCTTTCCTAAACCCCCAATATTAACAGCGCAGTCATGCTAATCCAACCATGTCTCAGCCACACCAACAGCATCTATGTGTTCTTCTAGTACCATAGCTTCCAGCTTCCCCATTTTTCTGGCTAGACTTCTGGCATTTATGAAAATACATTTTAAATTACTATTACCTGTAAAGTGAATATCCGGACCAGAAGCGGAGGATAAGGGAGCTCTCCACTGGACAGTCTTTGTCTTTTAACCCCTGTCTGGCCATATGAAAAGAGCTTCCTGATCTTGGAGAACCCCTTTATGAAAAACAAATGTATTACAGGTCCTATTTTAGACCTTAAATGGGTTTTCTTTTTGCACAATACTTTTCTGTTAGAACTGTTACTCAAACCCTTCTGGGACTCCTAATGATCACCTGAATAATATGGGATATCTGTGACAATCATATTGTGCATTATACTTACTTTTACCTGTTCAAACCTGTATTTGTCGCTTCATGCAACATAAATATTAGAGCCTGTCCACGGTGACATACCTCTAATTAGAGGCAAACCATGCCACTGCCAAGGCCATGGGCAAGAAGGGTTCTCCTGCTCTGCCTCCATTGCAACATCCCTCTCAGTGATTATAAAACCGCACTTCCTGGTTTGTGAGGGGAAAGTGCTGATTGGTGGAACAGCCTGTCAGTCTATGTTCTTCTGTTCTATGCAACTCAGTGACTGAAAGGTGCTCCACCAATCAGCACTTTTCCTACAGGACAGTGACCTGCAGATTGGTCTGTAGGTGCACAGTCTACTGTGGAGAACCAGTCTATACAGAGGAAAGAGCGGGAGCCATGCACTGCACTGAGGCGTCACATGCACGTTCATCCAAATCTCATCTATCAATGAGTGAACTATATGTTACAGCAGTGAGTGTCAACCCACTGTGCCAGCCAACCAGTTTGACTTTGGGTTAGTCCTGAGGGCATTTTCCTAGCAGTTCTCTGGTTTTTAGCCTTCTACCCCTATTTACATTGCCGCTAACTCTTGGAATAGTCCCAGTGTGGTTGGCTGCTGACCCACTGGGGCCAGAGACACAATACACATAGTTATGAAACAGTCTGAGGTCAGGGCAGGAAAAGTACATGTGAATCCATGAAACAGTTCAGAGGTGAGGGCAGGCAGCACAAGGTCAATATGGTAAACAGGTGTAGTGCCCTAGGACATTGGTACTTTGGAATCTGGACATTTATGAATATTTGCCCCTATTGCTGCTATGCAAAGCCAACTACTTTAGTGCACCTTGAAGGGTTAACTTGCACTGTGACTTATACCATTGTTTGCATCTATACTGTTTTATACTGTTAAATTGCCTTTTAACCCCTTAAGGACTCAGCCCTATTTGACCTTAATGACTTGGCCATTTTTTGCAAATCTGACCAGTGTCACTTTAAGTGCTGATAACTTTAAAACGCTTTGACTTATCCAGGCCATTCTGAGATTATTTTTTCGTCACATATTGTACTTCATAACACTGGTAAAATAAAGTAAAAAAATTCATTTTTATTTATAAAAAAATACCAAATTTACCAAAAATTTGTAAAAAATTGCAAATTTCCAAGTTTCAATTTCTCTACTTCTATAATACATAGTAATACCTCCAAAAATAGTTATTACTTTACATTCCCCATATGTCTACTTTTGTCTGTTTGGATCATTTTGGGAATGATATTTTATTTTTTGGGGATGTTACGAGGCTTAGGTCTGAAGTCACTTTGCAAGGCTTACATAATAGAAACCACCCAAAAATGATCCCATTCTATAAACTACACCCCTCAAGGTATTCAAACCTGATTTTACAAACTTTGTTAACCCTTTAGGTGTTCCACAAGAATTAATAAAAAATAGACATACAATTTCAAAATTTCACTTTTTGGGCAGATTTTCCATTTTAATAATTTTTTTCCAGTTACAAAGCAAGGGTTAACAGCCAAACCAAACAATATTTTTGGCCCTGATTCTGTAGTTTACAGAAACACCCCATATGTGGTCGCAAACCGCTGTACGGGCACACGCAGGGCCGTCTTTAACGCGGGGCGAAAGGGGTAGCTGCCGCAGGCCCAGTTGCTCCTGGGGGGCCCAAGGCAGCTGCCTTTTGAGCCCCGCTGGAGACTGCCCACAATCACCGGTTCCGTGTCCCGATCCTATCCTTCACTATGCGAGCGACATGGCTCGCATAGTGAAGGACTTACCCGGAGGACCGGGAAGCAGTGAAAGCTCTATACTCACCTCTTCCTGGTCCTCGGCTCCCTTACCTCACAGCACAGCAGACTGAAGAAAAGGAAGACTAAGTGGGGGCGGTGAGGAGCGGCGGCGTCCGGAGTAGGAAAGGTAAGTGTTTTATTTTATTTTACTTTATATGAGGCTGATGGAGGCACTGGGGGCTGAAGAGAGGTATATGGGGGCTGAAGAGAGGCATATGTTGCTGGGGGATGATATGAGGCATATGGGGGCTAATATGAGGCATATGGGGGCTAATATGGGGACTGATATAAGTCATTTGGGGGCTGATATGATATGTGGGCTGATATGAGTGCTGAAGAGAGGCATATGGGGGCTTATATGGGGACTGATATAAGGCATATGGGGGCTGATATGAGGCATAAGGGGGCTGATGAGAGGCATGGGGCTCTTATCTGAGGTCTGATTGGAGGTAATTCACATTGGGGTCTGAGCTGAGGTCTGATTGGGGTTCTGAGCAGAGGTCTTATTGGGGTCTTATTAACATTGGGGGTCTGATTGGTGGACTGACCTGAAATGTCATGAAATTTTATTTTTTTCTAATTGCTTCTTATGGGCCGGTGCATCTTATAGGGCGAAAAATGCGATACTTGTTTGCTCCTCCTCCCGACCTCCCCTGCCCTTTGTGCATACCACGCGCCGTGACGTCACGCGGAGGCACTGCATCGATAGGGTGGGCCAAGCCCTGGTCTCCTTCTTCAATTACGCACTTCCAGCCCTGATCCCAGCTGCCCAGAGCACTGATCCTGAGCTTGCTGGAGTCTTCAGAATGGTAAGTATTTACAGTAATTCACTGCAGGCTATATTATATACACTGCCTGTCCCCAAAAAAAAGTTGCCACCCAAAAAAAAAAATAAGGTCACACACTCTAATATGTCATTGGACCGCCTTTAGCTTTGATTATGGCACGCATTTGCTGTGGCATTATTTCAATAAGCTTCTGCAATGTCACAAGATTTATTTCCATCCAGTGTTGCATTAATTTTTCACCAAGATCTTGCATTGATGATGGTAGAGTCTAACTGCTGCGCAAAGCCTTCTCCAGCACATCCCAAAGATTCTCAATGGGGTTAAGGTCTGGACTCTGTTGTGGCCAATCCATGTATGAAAATGATGTCTCATGCTCCCTGAACCACTCTTTCACAATTTGAGCCCGATGAATCCTGGCATTGTCATCTTGGAATATGCCCATGCCATCAGGGAAGAACAGATCCATTGATGGAATAACCTGGTCATTCAGTATGTTCAGGTAGTCGGCTGACCTCATTCTTGGAGCACATACTGTTGCTGAACCTAGACCTGATTAACTGCAGCAACCCCAGATCATAGCACTGCCCCCACAGGCTTGTACAGTAGGCACTAGGCGTGATGGGTACATCACTTCATCTGCCTCTCTTCTTACCCTGATGCGCCCATCACTCTGGAACAGGGTAAATCTGGACTCAGACCACATGACCTTCGCCCATTGCTCCAGAGTCCAATCTTTATGCTTCCTAGCAAAGTGAAGCCTTTTTTTCTGGTTTGCCTCACTGATTAGTGGTTTTCTTATGGCTACACAGCTGTTCAGTCCCAATCCCTTGAGTTCCCTTCGCATTGTGCATGTGGAAATGCTCTTACTTTCACTATTAAACATAGCCCTGAGTTTTACTGTTCTTTTTCTTCGATTTGATTTCACCAAACATTTAAGTGATCGCCGATCATTCATGATTTTTTTCCCCGCCACATTTCTTCCTCGAATACGATGGGTCCCCACTATCCTTCCCGTTTATAATAATGCGTTGGACAGTTCTTAACCCAATTTTAGTAGTTTCTGCAATCTCCTTAGATGTTTTTTCTGCTTAATGCATGCCAATGATTTGACCCTTCTCCAACAGACTAACATCTTTTCCACAACCACGAGATGTGTCTTTCGACATGGTTGTTTAAGAAATGAGAAGCAACTCAGTGCACCAGTTGGGGTTAAATAACTTATTGCCAGCTGAAAGATAATTGCCCATGCAGTAATTATCTAATAGAAGGCTCATAACTATTTGCTTAGTTAAATCCAGGTGGCGATTTTTTTTTGGGGACAGGCAGTGTATATTACTTGTTTTATGTGAGTAAGGGTGGTGGGTGGATGGAGAAGGGGGAGGGAGGGGTGGATGGAGAGGTTAGTAGTGCAATACTATCTGCACATTGTAAAAAAAAAAAAAAAAAGTAATCTGCAAAATACTATATATTTGTGTCAGAAGTTGTGCTTTTTTAATTTTTAGAATAATGATACAGCCATTTTATTTGATACTTTTGTGCTGATTCTTTTTCTCTATATTAAAGGGACACTATAGTCACCAGAACCACCACAGTTAAACGTAGTAGTTCTGGTGTCTATAGCATGTCTCTGCAAGCTTTTCAATGTAAACGCTGCCTTTTCAGGCAAAAAAGCACTATTTACATTACTGCCAAGGAACCCCTCTAGGGGCCACTCATCAGACGGCCATTAGAGGTGCTTCCTAGTCCAGTGTTTGCAACACTGGCATTTATGTTAAACACTCCTCATAGAAATGCATTGATTCAAAGCATCTCTATGAAGCCACGCATGCGCAATAGCCTCCCAATGCTTCCCTATGGGAAAGCAGTGGGTTAGCTATGATATACTCACACACTGCACATTTTTTGTGTGTGTTGTGGTGGAGGGCGTGATTGCATGCTACGGTGTGGAAAGTCGGGATCCAGGGCGCCCAAGTAAATTCTTGCCCAGGGTCCAATCAATATTAAAGATGGCCCTGGGCACACGGCAGGGTGCAGAAGGAAAGGAATGCCATACGGTTTTTGGAAGGCAGATTTTGCTGGACTGTTTTTTTTTTACACCATGTCCCAGTTGAAGCCCCCCTGAAGCACCCCTAGAGTGACCCCATCTAAGAAACTACACCCCTCAAGGTATTCAAAACTGATTTTACAAACTTTGTTAACCCTTTAGGTGTTTCACAAGAATTAATGGAAAATAGAGATACAATTTCCAAATGTCACTTTTTTGGCAGATTTTCCATTTTAATATTTTTTTTACTTTTACAAAACAAGGGTTAACAGCCAAACATTAACCCTTTAGGTGTTCCACAAGAGTTATTGGCAAATGGAGATGAAATTTCAGAATTTCAATTTTTTGGCAAATTTTCCATTTTAACCGTCTCCGGACCACTTAACGCAGGATCGCGGTCCGGAGGCGGCTGTCCCAGGCAGAGTCACGCATATATGCGTCATCTCGCGAGACGCGAGATGACGCGCTCAGCCGGCCCGTGCATGCGCATCACGGGCTGGCAAAAGTTAGAGGGGGGTCACATCATCAGCTTGCCAGCAAATGATCGTGGCTGGCAAGCTGATGATTTTTAAAAAAGCAAATCAGAAGCCAGTTAACACATTATATTTATAAATATAATGTGTTAAATGGCTGCTCTGCTCCTGGTCCTTTTCGTCGGTTGGTCCAGGCAGAGGAGCACCGTTCACATTGAGTAGCCACCAACAGCACACTTAGCCCCAGATCACCCCCCATCACCCCAATTAACCCCTTGATCACCCCTTGATCACCTAGTGAAAGGAAAAAAGTGATCAGTGTAAACTGTCACTTTTTTTTCCCACTGGTATTGATTGATAGGTTTTAGGATAGTTTAGGCCCCTTGGTTAGGTAGTTAGCAATCGGTTAGCGCCCAGCCCACCGCACCGCAGTCACTGATTTGCTGATTAGCGTATCGCTAATCAGCATTTGTACTTTTATAGTATCTGTAAGTGATCAAAACTGATCACCGTCAGATCTATAATAGTATTAGTGTCACCTTAGCTCGCCCTCCTCCCAAAACGCAGTGTTTGCCCGATCAGGCCTGATCGGTCGCCCACACGTGCGTTCACCCACGCCCGCCCCGCCGCAGTGACAAAAAAATAATTTTTTTTAGATCACTGCACAATCACTTTCCAAGCGCTGTGGGGATAAAAAAATGATTTTTTATATTTTTTATCAATCGCAGCGGCCTCCGGTACTTCGCTAGCCTCCCATTTGTAAGACAGGCTTGCTTTTTTTCTTGGGTAGTCTCAGGGAATACCCCCTAAATTTAGTAGTCCAAATGTCAAACAGGGGGTATTCTTCTGAAGAGGCCTATAGGCTTCTGACCCAGTCGGATGAGGAATGGGAACCCTCATCTGACGAATCTAGCGGGTCAGAATATGAACCTGTAGAAAGCAGTGGTAGTCTCCGGGGCGGCGTGATGACGTGAGCACAGCACGTCTCGCTCTCCCTCGCCGGCCTCCTCCCTCCAAGCTCCCAGCACATCCGATCAGCTGAACAGCTGATGCTGCGCAGCTGACGCCGAAGTGCCGATGTATTGAGCGGCGTCTCTGCGCTGGACGTGGGCTGGCTCCTGGATCCTGGATCGCCTTACCTGCCGCTCGGGGGTGCCTGGTTGTTGGACGCTCTGCATGGGACCCTCCGCTGCTCTTCTCCTGCCGTCGGTCCTGCTTTGTGTTTGGCTTTGACTGCTCGTCTCTCGTCTGCTCCAGGCTTCGGCTGCCTCGCTGTTCCAGGGACCTCCTCTCTGCCTCTCTCGCCGGCTGGCTGGTTCGTTTCTCCTCCTCTCCTTGCCTCTGGATTCGGTGGCTTTGCTGTTTTGCCTGCTGCTCCTCCTCTGCTGTCTCCCTGCAATTTGGACTCCTTGCCACTCTTGGACACGTGAGATCATAGCCTTTGTTGACTATACCTTTTTATATAGTGCTGGTTTCTGTGCTTGCCGGGAGGACGTATCTTTTGCTCAGACTTTTTCTTTTTTCCTTTTGTGGGGTTAGGGGAAGAGAGGAATAGGAGAGGAAGGGGCTAAAAGGGGGTAAACAAGGCGAGAAAGAAGCTATAAGGAGATATAAAGGAGAATATAAGTTGGAATAAGGAAAGAAAGAGTGAGGTGCAGAGAGCCGGGGGAGGGGGAAAGGGGGAAAAAAAAATTAAAAAAAGAGAAGGGGGAGAAAAAAAAAAAAGGGGAACATAAAGAAAGCAAAAAATTAATGAAAAAGGGAGAAAACGAAGGGGAAAAAAGGGAAGAGAATGGCCCCAAAGCGACGATCAGTGGACTCCTCGGCAACTAAATTAGGGTCTAAAACACCAGAAAACAAGATCGATAAGTTCTTGAAATCACCCTTCCTTAATGAAAAAAATCCATCTAAAACTAAACTCTCTGCTAACGTGAAGAAAAATGCTAAAATATCCCAGTTTGAGGAACCCTCTGAGGATGGATCAATGGAGGCAGATCAGGAGGCGGCAGAGGAGGGTCTCCCTGTACAAACGCGAACAGAACATGATCCATCTGTTTTGGATAAGATTCTTTGTGCCGTGGAAAACAACGGCTCTTTGGTGCAGGGGATGTCCACTCAATTGGGCTCAGTGCAGAGCGATATCTCTTTAATTAGAGAAGACTTAGTAAAGATCCGTGACCGAGTCCTCAATGTGGAAAAATCAGCTGTTTCCCTGCAAACCGATATTGCCACCTTAAAATCTAAAACTCTGCTTCTCGCCTCAGAAAATCAAGTGCTACAACATAATTTAGAGGATCTTGAGAATAAGTCAAGGCGGAATAATGTCCGTATAATTGGGTTCCCAGAAGGGGCTGAGGGCCGGCAGCTAGAGGAGCAACTTAAAGATGTGGTCATGCACAATCTAGGCAGCGATAATTTTTCTTCTATGTTCTTAATAGAAAGAGCCCACCGAATACCAGGAGGAAAATCTATTCCAGGGAGGCCGCCGCGCACAATTTTAATGAAATTATTACTGTCCGCTGATAGAGATATGATTAGGGATGAGCGAACTCGAACTGTATAGTTCGGGTTCGTACCGAATTTTGGGGTGTCCGTGACACGGACCCGAACCCGGACATTTTCGTAAAAGTCCGGGTTCGGGTTCGGTGTTCGTCGCTTTCTTCGCGCTTTTGTGACGCTTTCTTGGCGCTTTTTGAAAGGCTGCAAAGCAGCCAATCAACAAGCGTCATACTACTTGCCCCAAGAGGCCATCACAGCCATGCCTACTATTGGCATGGCTGTGATTGGCCAGAGCACCATGTGACCCAGCCTCTATTTAAGCTGGAGTCACATAGCGCCGCCCGTCACTCTGCTCTGATTAGCGTAGGGAGAGGTTGCGGCTGCGACAGTAGGGCGAGATTAGGCAGATTAACTCCTCCAAAGGACTTGATTAACTGATCGATCTGCAGCTGTGGATCATTGAGCTGCTGATCCTCAATTGCTCACTGTTTTTAGGCTGCACAGACCGTTTGTCAGTCTCATTTTTCTGGGGTGATCGGCGGCCATTTTGTGTCTTGTGGTGCGCCAGCACAAGCTGCGACCAAGTGCATTTAACCCTCAATGGTGTGGTTGTTTTTTGGCTAAAGCCTACATCAGGGTGAAGCTGTCACACCAAGTGCATTTAACCAGCAATAGTCTGTTCATTTTTTGGCCATATACAAAATCAGGGGCAAGCTGCGCCTGTCACCAAGTGCATTTAACCCTCAATGGTGTGGTTGTTTTTTGGCTAAAGCCTACATCAGGGTGAAGCTGTCACACCAAGTGCATTTAACCAGCAATAGTCTGTTCATTTTTTGGCCATATACAAAATCAGGGGCAAGCTGCGCCTGTCACCAAGTGCATTTAACCCTCAATGGTGTGGTTGTTTTTTGGCTAAAGCCTACATCAGGGTGAAGCTGTCACACCAAGTGCATTTAACCAGCAATAGTCTGTTCATTTTTTGGCCATATCCCAGTCTAATTCTGTCACTAAATCCATACCGGTCACCCAGCGCCTAAATACTAGGCCTCAAATTTATATCCAGCTAAATCTGTCCCTAGTGCTGTAGCTGGGCGAGTTATTTAGTGTCCGTTCAAGCACATTTCTTGTTCTGGGTTGAAATACAATTCCCAATTTAGCAATTTCATAATTTAGTGGTTCCTGCTATATCAGAGCTATTTGAAATCTATCCCAAAAAGGGTATATAATATTGAAGGTGCACATTGGGTCATTCAGAATAACTTCACACACACCCGCTACTGTGTATTTCCAAGTCTAATTCTGTCACTAAACCCATACCTGTCACCCAGCGCCTAAATACTAGGCCTCAAATTTAAATCCCTCTAAATCTCTCGTTACCCACCGCTGTACTGTTGTTGCTGGGCAAGATATTTAGTGTCCGTCAAAGCACATTTTTTGTTCTGGGTTGAAGTACAATTCCCAATTTAGCAATTTCATAATTTAGTGGTTTCTGCTATATCAGAGCTATTTGAAATCTATCCCTAAAAGGGTATATAATATTGAAGGTGCACATAGGGTCATTCAGAATAACTTCACACACACGCTTCTGTGCATTTCCAAGTCTAATTCTGTCACTAAATCCATACCGGTGACCCAGCGCCTAAATACTAGGCCTCAAATTTAAATCCCTCTAAATCTCTTGTTACCCACCACTGTACTGTTGTTGCTGGGCAAGATATTTAGTGTCCGTCAAAGCACATTTTTTGTTCTGGGTTGAAGTACAATTCCCAATTTAGCAATTTCATAATTTAGTGGTTTCTGCTATATCAGAGCTATTTGAAATCTATCCCTAAAAGGGTATATAATATTGAAGGTGCACATAGGGTCATTCAGAATAACTTCACACACACGCTTCTGTGCATTTCCAAGTCTAATTCTGTCACTAAATCCATACCGGTGACCCAGCGCCTAAATACTAGGCCTCAAATTTAAATCCCTCTAAATCTCTCGTTACCCACCGCTGTACTGTTGTTGCTGGGCAAGATATTTAGTGTCCGTCAAAGCACATTTTTTGTTCTGGGTTGAAGTACAATTCCCAATTTAGCAATTTCATAATTTAGTGGTTTCTGCTATATCAGAGCTATTTGAAATCTATCCCTAAAAGGGTATATAATATTGAAGGTGCACATAGGGTCATTCAGAATAACTTCACACACACGCTTCTGTGCATTTCCAAGTCTAATTCTGTCACTAAATCCATACCGGTGACCCAGCGCCTAAATACTAGGCCTCAAATTTAAATCCCTCTAAATCTCTCGTTACCCACCGCTGTACTGTTGTTGCTGGGCAAGATATTTAGTGTCCGTCAAAGCACATTTTTTGTTCTGGGTTGAAGTACAATTCCCAATTTAGCAATTTCATAATTTAGTGGTTCCTGCTATATCAGAGCTATTTGAAATCTATCCCAAAAAGGGTATATAATATTGAAGGTGCACATTGGGTCATTCAGAATAACTTCACACACACCCGCTACTGTGTATTTCCAAGTCTAATTCTGTCACTAAACCCATACCTGTCACCCAGCGCCTAAATACTAGGCCTCAAATTTAAATCCCTCTAAATCTCTCGTTACCCACCGCTGTACTGTTGTTGCTGGGCAAGATATTTAGTGTCCGTCAAAGCACATTTTTTGTTCTGGGTTGAAGTACAATTCCCAATTTAGCAATTTCATAATTTAGTGGTTTCTGCTATATCAGAGCTATTTGAAATCTATCCCTAAAAGGGTATATAATATTGAAGGTGCACATAGGGTCATTCAGAATAACTTCACACACACGCTTCTGTGCATTTCCAAGTCTAATTCTGTCACTAAATCCATACCGGTGACCCAGCGCCTAAATACTAGGCCTCAAATTTAAATCCCTCTAAATCTCTCGTTACCCACCGCTGTACTGTTGTTGCTGGGCAAGATATTTAGTGTCCGTCAAAGCACATTTTTTGTTCTGGGTTGAAGTACAATTCCCAATTTAGCAATTTCATAATTTAGTGGTTTCTGCTATATCAGAGCTATTTGAAATCTATCCCTAAAAGGGTATATAATATTGAAGGTGCACATAGGGTCATTCAGAATAACTTCACACACACGCTTCTGTGCATTTCCAAGTCTAATTCTGTCACTAAATCCATACCGGTGACCCAGCGCCTAAATACTAGGCCTCAAATTTAAATCCCTCTAAATCTCTCGTTACCCACCACTGTACTGTTGTTGCTGGGCAAGATATTTAGTGTCCGTCAAAGCACATTTTTTGTTCTGGGTTGAAGTACAATTCCCAATTTAGCAATTTCATAATTTAGTGGTTCCTGCTATATCAGAGCTATTTGAAATCTATCCCAAAAAGGGTATATAATATTGAAGGTGCACATTGGGTCATTCAGAATAACTTCACACACACCCGCTACTGTGTATTTCCAAGTCTAATTCTGTCACTAAACCCATACCTGTCACCCAGCGCCTAAATACTAGGCCTCAAATTTAAATCCCTCTAAATCTCTCGTTACCCACCGCTGTACTGTTGTTGCTGGGCAAGATATTTAGTGTCCGTCAAAGCACATTTTTTGTTCTTGGTTGAAGTACAATTCCCAATTTAGCAATTTCATAATTTAGTGGTTTCTGCTATATCAGAGCTATTTGAAATCTATCCCTAAAAGGGTATATAATATTGAAGGTGCACATAGGGTCATTCAGAATAACTTCACACACACGCTTCTGTGCATTTCCAAGTCTAATTCTGTCACTAAATCCATACCGGTGACCCAGCGCCTAAATACTAGGCCTCAAATTTAAATCCCTCTAAATCTCTCGTTACCCACCGCTGTACTGTTGTTGCTGGGCAAGATATTTAGTGTCCGTCAAAGCACATTTTTTGTTCTGGGTTGAAGTACAATTCCCAATTTAGCAATTTCATAATTTAGTGGTTTCTGCTATATCAGAGCTATTTGAAATCTATCCCTAAAAGGGTATATAATATTGAAGGTGCACATAGGGTCATTCAGAATAACTTCACACACACGCTTCTGTGCATTTCCAAGTCTAATTCTGTCACTAAATCCATACCGGTGACCCAGCGCCTAAATACTAGGCCTCAAATTTAAATCCCTCTAAATCTCTCGTTACCCACCACTGTACTGTTGTTGCTGGGCAAGATATTTAGTGTCCGTCAAAGCACATTTTTTGTTCTGGGTTGAAGTACAATTCCCAATTTAGCAATTTCATAATTTAGTGGTTCCTGCTATATCAGAGCTATTTGAAATCTATCCCAAAAAGGGTATATAATATTGAAGGTGCACATTGGGTCATTCAGAATAACTTCACACACACCCGCTACTGTGTATTTCCAAGTCTAATTCTGTCACTAAACCCATACCTGTCACCCAGCGCCTAAATACTAGGCCTCAAATTTAAATCCCTCTAAATCTCTCGTTACCCACCGCTGTACTGTTGTTGCTGGGCAAGATATTTAGTGTCCGTCAAAGCACATTTTTTGTTCTGGGTTGAAGTACAATTCCCAATTTAGCAATTTCATAATTTAGTGGTTTCTGCTATATCAGAGCTATTTGAAATCTATCCCTAAAAGGGTATATAATATTGAAGGTGCACATAGGGTCATTCAGAATAACTTCACACACACGCTTCTGTGCATTTCCAAGTCTAATTCTGTCACTAAATCCATACCGGTGACCCAGCGCCTAAATACTAGGCCTCAAATTTAAATCCCTCTAAATCTCTCGTTACCCACCGCTGTACTGTTGTTGCTGGGCAAGATATTTAGTGTCCGTCAAAGCACATTTTTTGTTCTGGGTTGAAGTACAATTCCCAATTTAGCAATTTCATAATTTAGTGGTTCCTGCTATATCAGAGCTATTTGAAATCTATCCCAAAAAGGGTATATAATATTGAAGGTGCACATTGGGTCATTCAGAATAACTTCACACACACCCGCTACTGTGTATTTCCAAGTCTAATTCTGTCACTAAACCCATACCTGTCACCCAGCGCCTAAATACTAGGCCTCAAATTTAAATCCCTCTAAATCTCTCGTTACCGCTGTACTGTTGTAGCTGGGAAAGTTATTTAGTGCCCGTCAAAGCACATTTTTTGTTCTGGGTTGAAGTACAATTCCCAATTTAGCAATTTCATAATTTAGTGGTTCCTGCTATATCAGAGCTATTTGAAATCTATCCCAAAAAGGGTATATAATATTCAAGGTGCACATTGGGTCATTCAGAATAACTTCACACACACGCTTCTGTGCATTTCCAAGTCTAATTCTGTCACTAAATCCATACCGGTCACCCAGCGCCTAAATACTAGGCCTCAAATTTATATCCCGCTGAATTTGAATACAATACATTGGGCCAAATAATATATTTGTTGTTGTGGTGAACCATAACAATGAGAAAAACATCTAGTAAGGGACGCGGACGTGGACATGGTCGTGGTGGTGTTAGTGGACCCTCTGGTGCTGGGAGAGGACGTGGCCGTTCTGCCACATCCACACGTCCTAGTGTACCAACTACCTCAGGTCCCAGTAGCCGCCAGAATTTACAGCGATATATGGTGGGGCCCAATGCCGTTCTAAGGATGGTAAGGCCTGAGCAGGTACAGGCATTAGTCAATTGGGTGGCCGACAGTGGATCCAGCACGTTCACATTATCTCCCACCCAGTCTTCTGCAGAAAGCGCACAGATGGCGCCTGAAAACCAACCCCATCAGTCTGTCACATCACCCCCATGCATACCAGGGAAACTGTCTCAGCCTCAAGTTATGCAGCAGTCTCTTATGCTGTTTGAAGACTCCGCTGGCAGGGTTTCCCAAGGGCATCCACCTAGCCCTTCCCCAGCGGTGAAAGACATAGAATGCACTGACGCACAACCACTTATGTTTCCTGATGATGAGGACATGGGAATACCACCTCAGCATGTCTCTGATGATGACGAAACACAGGTGCCAACTGCTGCGTCTTTCTGCAGTGTGCAGACTGAACAGGAGGTCAGGGATCAAGACTGGGTGGAAGACGATGCAGGGGACGATGAGGTCCTAGACCCCACATGGAATGAAGGTCGTGCCACTGACTTTCACAGTTCGGAGGAAGAGGCAGTGGTGAGACCGAGCCAACAGCGTAGCAAAAGAGGGAGCAGTGGGCAAAAGCAGAACACCCGCCGCCAAGAGACTCCGCCTGCTACTGACCGCCGCCATCTGGGACCGAGCACCCCAAAGGCAGCTTCAAGGAGTTCCCTGGCATGGCACTTCTTCAAACAATGTGCTGACGACAAGACCCGAGTGGTTTGCACGCTGTGCCATCAGAGCCTGAAGCGAGGCATTAACGTTCTGAACCTGAGCACAACCTGCATGACCAGGCACCTGCATGCAAAGCATGAACTGCAGTGGAGTAAACACCTTAAAACCAAGGAAGTCACTCAGGCTCCCCCTGCTACCTCTTCTGCTGCTGCCGCCTCGGCCTATTCTGCTGCTGCCGCCTCGGCCTCTTCCTCCGCCTCTGGAGGAACGTTGGCACCTGCCGCCCAGCAAACAGGGGATGTACCACCAACACCACCACCACCACCTCCGTCACCAAGCGTCTCAACCATGTCACACGCCAGCGTTCAGCTCTCCATCTCACAAACATTTGATAGAAAGCGTAAATTCCCACCTAGCCACCCTCGATCCCTGGCCCTGAATGCCAGCATTTCTAAACTACTGGCCTATGAAATGCTGTCATTTAGGCTGGTGGACACAGACAGCTTCAAACAGCTCATGTCGCTTGCTGTCCCACAGTATGTTGTTCCCAGCCGGCACTACTTCTCCAAGAGAGCCGTGCCTTCCCTGCACAACCAAGTATCCGATAAAATCAAGTGTGCACTGCGCAACGCCATCTGTAGCAAGGTCCACCTAACCACAGATACGTGGACCAGTAAGCACGGCCAGGGACGCTATATCTCCCTAACTGCACACTGGGTAAATGTAGTGGCAGCTGGGCCCCAGGCGGAGAGCTGTTTGGCGCACGTCCTGCCGCCGCCAAGGATCGCAGGGCAACATTCTTTGCCTCCTGTTGCCACCTCCTCCTTCTCGGCTTCCTCCTCCTCTTCTTCCACCTGCTCATCCAGTCAGCCACACACCTTCACCACCAACTTCAGCACAGCCATGGGTAAACGTCAGCAGGCCATTCTGAAACTCATATGTTTGGGGGACAGGCCCCACACCGCACAGGAGTTGTGGCGGGGTATTGAACAACAGACCGACGAGTGGTTGCTGCCGGTGAGCCTCAAGCCCGGCCTGGTGGTGTGTGATAATGGGCGAAATCTCGTTGCAGCTCTGGGACTAGCCAATTTGACGCACATCCCTTGCTTGGCGCATGTGCTGAATTTGGTGGTGCAGAAGTTCATTCACAACTACCCCGACATGTCAGAGCTGCTGCATAAAGTGCGGGCCGTCTGTTCGCGCTTCCGGCGTTCACATCCTGCCGCTGCTCGCCTGTCTGCGCTACAGCGTAACTTCGGCCTTCCCGCTCACCGCCTCATATGCGACGTGCCCACCAGGTGGAACTCCACCTTGCACATGCTGGACAGACTGTGCGAGCAGCAGCAGGCCATAGTGGAGTTTCAGCTGCAGCACGCACGGGTCAGTCGCACTACAGAACAGCACCACTTCACCACCAATGACTGGGCCTCCATGCGAGACCTGTGTGCCCTGTTGCGCTGTTTCGAGTACTCCACCAACATGGCCAGTGGCGATGACACCGTTATCAGCGTTACAATACCACTTCTATGTCTCCTTGAGAAAACACTTAGGGCGATGATGGAACAGGAGGTGGCCCAGGAGGAGGAGGAGGAGGATGAGGAAGAGGGGTCATTTTTAGCACTTTCAGGCCAGTCTCTTCGAAGTGACTCAGAGGGAGGTTTTTTGCAACAGCAGAGGCCAGGTACAAATGTGGCCAGCCAGGGCCCACTACTGGAGGACGAGGAGGACGAGGATGAGGAGGAGGTGGAGGAGGATGAGGATGAAGCATGGTCACAGCGGGGTGGCACCCAACGCAGCTCGGGTCCATCACTGGTGCGTGGCTGGGGGGAAAGGCAGGACGATGACGATACGCCTCCCACAGAGGACAGCTTGTCCTTACCCCTGGGCAGCCTGGCACACATGAGCGACTACATGCTGCAGTGCCTGCGCAACGACAGCAGAGTTGCCCACATTTTAACCTGTGCGGACTACTGGGTTGCCACCCTGCTGGATCCACGCTACAAAGACAATGTGCCCACCTTACTTCCTGCACTGGAGCGTGATAGGAAGATGCGCGAGTACAAGCGCACGTTGGTAGACGCGCTACTGAGAGCATTCCCAAATGTCACAGGGGAACAAGTGGAAGCCCAAGGCCAAGGCAGAGGAGGAGCAAGAGGTCGCCAAGGCAGCTGTGTCACGGCCAGCTCCTCTGAGGGCAGGGTTAGCATGGCAGAGATGTGGAAAACTTTTGTCAACACGCCACAGCTAACTGCACCACCACCTGATACGCAACGTGTTAGCAGGAGGCAACATTTCACTAACATGGTGGAACAGTACGTGTGCACACCCCTCCACGTACTGACTGATGGTTCGGCCCCATTCAACTTCTGGGTCTCTAAATTGTCCACGTGGCCAGAGCTAGCCTTTTATGCCTTGGAGGTGCTGGCCTGCCCGGCAGCCAGCGTTTTGTCTGAACGTGTATTCAGCACGGCAGGGGGCGTCATTACAGACAAACGCAGCCGCCTGTCTACAGCCAATGTGGACAAGCTGACGTTCATAAAAATGAACCAGGCATGGATCCCACAGGACCTGTCCGTCCCTTGTCCAGATTAGACATTAACTACCTCCCCATAACCATATATTATTGGACTCCAGGGCACTTCCTCATTCAATCCTATTTTTATTTTCATTTTACCATTATATTGCGATGCTACCCAAAGTTGAATGAACCTCTCCTCTGCCTGTGTGCTAGGCCTAAATATATGCCAATGGACTGTTGCAGTGGTGGCTGACATGAAGCCTGATTCTCTGCTATGACATGCAGACTAATTCTCTGCTGACATGAAGCCAGATTGTCTGTTACGGGACCTCTCTCCTCTGCCTGGGTGCTGGGCCTAAATTTATGACAATGGACTGTTGCAGTGGTGGCTGACGTGAAGCCTGATTCTCTGCTATGACATGCAGACTGATTCTCTGCTGACATGAAGCCAGATCGTCTGTTACGGGACCTCTCTCCTCTGCCTGTGTGTGTGCTGGGCCTAAATATATGCCAATGGACTGTTGCAGTGGTGGCTGACGTGAAGCCTCATTCTCTGCTATGACATGCAGACTGATTCTCTGCTGACATGAAGCCAGATTCTCTGTTACGGGACCTCTCTCCTCTGCCTGTGTGTGTGCTGGGCCTAAATATATGCCAATGGACTGTTGCAGTGGTGGCTGACGTGAAGCCTCATTCTCTGCTATGACATGCAGACTAATTCTCTGCTGACATGAAGACAGATTCTCTGTTACGGGACCTCCCTCCTCTGCCTGGGTGCTGGGCCTAAATATATGCCAATGGACTGTTGCAGTGGTGGCTGACGTGAAGCCTCATTCTCTGCTATGACATGCAGACTGATTCTCTGCTGTCATGAAGCCAGATTGTCTGTTACGGGACCTCTCTGCTCTGCCTGTGTGCTAGGCCTAAATATATGCCAATGGACTGTTGCAGTGGTGGGTGACGTGAAGCCTCATTCTCTGCTATGACATGCAGACTAATTCTCTGCTGACATGAAGACAGATTCTCTGTTACGGGACCTCTCTCCTCTGCCTGTGTGTGTGCTGGGCCTAAATATATGCCAATGGACTGTTGCAGTGGTGGCTGACGTGAAGCCTCATTCTCTGCTATGACATGCAGACTGATTCTCTGCTGACATGAAGCCAGATTCTCTGTTACGGGACCTCTCTCCTCTGCCTGTGTGCTAGGCCTAAATATATGCCAATGGACTGTTGCAGTGGTGGCTGACGTGAAGCCTCATTCTCTGCTATGACATGCAGACTAATTCTCTGCTGACATGAAGACAGATTCTCTGTTACGGGACCTCTCTCCTCTGCCTGGGTGCCGGGGCCTAAATATCTGAGAATGGACTGTTCCAGTGGTGGGTGACGGGAAGCCAGATTCTCTGCTATGGAACCTCTCTCCAATTGATTTTGGTTAATTTTTATTTATTTAATTTTTATTTTAATTAATTTCCCTATCCACATTTGTTTGCAGGGGATTTACCTACATGTTGCTGCCTTTTGCAGCCCTCTAGCCCTTTCCTGGGCTGTTTTACAGCCGTTTTAGTGCCGAAAAGTTCGGGTCCCCATTGACTTCAATGGGGTTCGGGTTCGGGACGAAGTTCGGATCGGGTTCGGATCCCGAACCCGAACATTTCCGGGATGTTCGGCCGAACTTCTCGAACCCGAACATCCAGGTGTTCGCTCAACTCTAGATATGATATTAAGAAGAGCTAGAGAATGCACACCCATTGAATATCAGGGTTCTAGGTTGCTCTTTTTTCCTGACTTTGCGCGGCATACTCAGGAAAGGCGACGCAATTTTATAGAGATAAAGAAGCGCCTGGCGCTAAAAGATATCAAATATTCTCTACAGTATCCAGCGAAATTAAGAGTGATCTACAATGGGACTTCCCTGTTTTTTGAGACACCACAACAAGCGTCAGACTGGATTGACCAAACGGGCATTTGAAATTGTGTATTATTATGTTTGAAGGGATGGCTGGGAGGCGGGGTTAGGCTGGGGGAGAACGGCCGGAGGTTAGAGGTTCGCTGACTAGATCGGGCGGATCAACGGAGAGGGGGGATGGGAGGGTGGGGGGGGGGGGTTAGGAACCCACCTTGCAGGCTGTTTTTTTTTTTTTTTTTCCCCTGTTTTGTTTGATTGATGTCTATTAGAATTGTATCTTGGAATGTCAGAGGGCTCGGGGAAAGGGTCAAAAGGCAAGCTATTATGGATGCAGTAAAAAGATACCTCCCAGCAATTATTTGTATAGTAGAAACTCATCTTACTAAAGAAACCCTGCGCCGTCTGGCAACGGGATGGCTTTCACAATCCTATCATTCCACCTTCAGCGGATCTTCCAGGGGTGTTTCAGTCCTGATTCATAATTCTGTAGACTTCATCCTCATAAAATCCCATATAGATGATCAGGGTAGATTTATTTTCCTACATGGTAAGCTGTATGGCCACAGTTACATTTTGGCTTTCTTCTATATACCCCCTCCATTTTCAATGTACCCATTGACTCAGCTATTGCTCTTTGCTGAAAATAGATCAGAATGTCGGTTAATCCTGATGGGGGACTTTAATGCGGTTATGGACCCCAATAAGGATAGATTCACTTTAGATACAGAGCGGGGGAGGAACCCTTGTAACTCCTTGTTGCCCCAGTTTTGTTTAGAGGTAGGAGTGGTAGATATATGGGAACACCTCGGCGGAGGTAAGAGAGTATACTCCTGCGTTAGTAGGGGGGGGGAGAGCAATGTCTCGGATTGATCTCGCATTCACCAATGAGAGCAACTTGAGTAATATCAGTAAGATTCGATACGGAGTAAGAACCGTTTCGGACCACTCACCCGTACTGGTTGAGGTTCGCACTGGGGAGAATAAGGATAGAAGGGGGCTAGGATTCAAGTTGAACCCATATTGGCTCACCATTATGGAAAATCCTCAGTCTATCAACCTACTGATATCCTCATTTTGGGAGGTGAATTTTCCCTCTGCTAACATCAACATAGTATGGGATGCCCTGAAAGCATATATAAGAGGGGTCTTTGTAAGTGAGATCGCTGCAGCAAGGAGAACATTTAGGGGAAGAGAGGAGGAACTGGTTAAGATCGCTGTATCTACAACTGAGCGTTTTACCAGCCAACCCACGGAACACAATAGGGAAGAGATGCAGAAGGCTAGCTGCTGCTTGGAGAAGTATTTAGCAGAGAAAGCAAATCACAGAGTATTCTTTAAGGGGCTTAAATATTTTTCGGAGTCCGGACGTCCTGGTAAGCTCTTAGCAAGAATAATCACACAACAAGATAGGAAAAACCAATCTATCACTTCAATCCGTAACTTAGAGGGGGAAACTATAACAAATCCAGAGGGGATCAGGGATACCTTTCTACAATATTTTGCTCAGATATACAGACCCCCTCTTGGCATGACACCCGAACTAGCGATGCGGTTCTTGGAGAGGATTCCACTTTCTATTTTGAATGAAGCTCAAATAGAATTTTTGGAAGAGGAGCTGTCTCTCTCTGAGCTGAAGGAGGCTCTGGGGTCTATCTCGGGGAGTTCATCGCCAGGATTGGATGGCCTTCCATATGAAGTTTATCGTAAGTATGGTGAGACGCTCCTCCCCCGGCTGCTTGAGGTGTTTTCCCAAGCAATACAGGGAGGGGGTTTACCATGCTCCATGATGGAGGCTCTTATTGTTTTAATTCCGAAAAAGGATAAAGACCCGGTAGAACTGAGCTCCTATAGACCAATTTCTTTATTAAATACTGACGTTAAGTTACTATCAAAAATTTTGGCTAGGAGGCTCTCGCGGGTTATATCCACTATTATCCACTCAGATCAAAATGGTTTTATGCCAGGAAGGGGCACCCATCATAACCTACATAGGCTATTCATGAATATTCAGGCCCCGGGGAGCGGCGCCCGCTCCATCCTGTCGTTGGATGCTACCAAAGCCTTCGACAGGGTGGAGTGGACCTTTCTCTGGGAGGTGATGAAAAAAATGGGCTTTGGCCCCAGATTTTTGGCGATGGTACAGCTCCTATATAGCTCCCCAGTTGCTAGGATAAGGATTAATGATATGATTACAGAGAGCTTTGTATTGGGAAGAGGTACCCGTCAGGGCTGTCCTCTTTCACCCCTGTTGTTCAATATTTATATTGAACCCTTAGCGGCTAGTATTAGGCAAGATCCGAGGGTGGCCGGGTTTGGCACAATGGGGAATTACGATCGAGTATCACTTTATGCAGACGACATTTTGATTTTTATGCATCAAACAGACACCACTCTTCCTCGTATAATGGACCTGGTTGGTCTCTTTTCCGGTCCTTCCGGTCTGGAGATCAACTGGGAGAAGACCGTTCTTCTCCCTATAGACGAACTGCGGGGCGAACGGTATAACCAGCTAACGATCTCAGATTCAATAAAGTACCTGGGGATAACAGTTTCTGCCAAACCACAGGAATATCTACAACTCAATTTGCTTCCTCTGCTGATAAAGCTGAGGGCTAAAATTAAGATATGGCAAAAAATCCTGTCAGCAAGAGCCGACAGAATCTCACTAATAAAAATGGTAGTGCTGCCCCAGGTTCTTTATATCCTGCGCAACTCGCCTGTATGGATTGTGGATAAGTACTTCAGATTGATAGAGCGGATGCTTAATGATCTAATATGGGGGAGGAAGCGTGTGAGACTGAAGGTACTTTATTTTTCTATGCCCTATAATCGGGGAGGTCTTAACCTCCCCTATTTTAGGGGCTATTTTGTGGCCTCTCAACTCTGCTTGTTTAATGAGTGGGAAAATAGCCAGTTCTGCAGTAAGGTGGTGAAAGATTCAGGCTTTGCAGATTTTTTTACAGTACTTGAGTCTGATTATTTATCAAATGCATTAAATGGGTATACACTTTTCTGCAGAATGGCTACAAAGTCTTGGCGAAATATAAGGAACTGGTGTGGAGTTGGGGCGTCACTTATTTGCACTCCATTATGGCATAATCCAAAGCTTTTGAACTTAAATGACCTGAGTTGCAGCCAGTATTGGGGGACCAAGAATGTTCAGTACCTGCATCAAGTGGTCATTGGTGGACACATTCTGCCCCTTGCGGAATTAAAGCAAGGGGCAAATTTAGGTGAGGTGGCTTGGTATGCATATTTTCAACTAAGGTCAGCACTTTCTAGCACTGTGAATCGTTATCTTCTTACTATAGATACTCCTGAATTTTTACATGATTTAATTTGCAAGAAATTTGCCACGAGAATTAAAGTATCTCACTGTTATAGACACTTAATGAAAAAGTTTTTTTCGGATGTTTTTTCACCAGGACAGAGAGCCTGGTCATCTTTGCTTTCAGAGACGGGCTCTCCAAACTGGGAGAATATAGGGGAAAGTTTAAAATTGGTTTCGCATAATTTTAACCACACTGTTTTACAATTTAATATTTTGCACAAAATATATGTGACACCTATATGGTTATATAGGAGAGGACTTAGAACCTCCTCTGACTGCCCACGCTGTGGTGAATCCGAGGCAGATCATTTACATCTGTTCTGGGACTGCCCAATGGTGAGCAGGTACTGGAGATCGGTTCAAACCAATCTGGCTTGTAAACTCAACATTGTTGTTCCTCTTACTCCCAGGATATGGGTCCTGGGAGATCTATCGGAGGTCAATTACCAACCCACAAACGGTCGACTGTTGATTAAGGTGATGTTTCTGGCTAGGCTTCTCATCTCTAGAGCATGGTTTTGCTCCTCCGCTCCAGACTGTAATAATTGGCTGGGTTTGGTTGAGAAGGTGAAAAGCTACGAGAAGATCTTGTACAAACAACGGGGATCCTACTTAAAGTGGAATAAACTGTGGAAAGATTGGGACACGATTAACTATTTTTTTTTTTTGGTCTGCAAGGTGGGGGGGGGGGAGGGGGGATGGTGGGGGGCCTTTGGGGAAGATCCAATTAGTCCGGATTTTTCTTTAATGCAATGTATTAGTGCAGAACGTGAGGTTATAGTGGAGCATTGGAGTGTCTCTAGAAGGGTTGGGGGTTGGCGGGACTCACCGGCATCAGATATCGGTTAATTTTTGATCTACCTAAAATATTGAGTAATACTTAGGTGAGGGTTCAGGGCTCGGGATCTTGGGGGGTCCGGGCATCGGGTGCGACCCGGGATGCGGCTTTTCCTATTGGACATGAGTTTCAACTACGGGCAGTGATCTGACACAGGTGTGGTTTGGGTTCTAACATCTGTCTTTTCTTAATGAACTGGAGTCGGTGTTGGGCTCTGTTCTCTTAATGAGACAGTGCCGGTTGGCTCTGTTTCTCTCTTCAATTGCTGGAGATTGCTGAGCGACATTTGACTCGAGTTCTCTTTTCACGAGACATCGTGGTAGACCCATGCGAGTTATGCTTAAACAGGGCATCAACATTCAATCTAACTATACGGGGATGAGGCAGTAAAATCCGTGAGTGGGTTTTATACCACTGCGATAGAAGACTGCTGGACCCCCCTCTGTTTTCCTTGGTTCTACGGAAGTGTGCGATTAAAGATCGCTGTGAGTCTGCCCCGCACGGTGTATGTGAGCACCAGATGATTCGTCACACGAGTGTTGATCCTGTCGGTGGTGCCTACTTATGTCTGAGGGAGGCCGTATGAGGGTGCGTGGTCGCTGCTTGGCGGGCCGCCCGGGCCGCGGGCCTCTGTTCCCTCCCCGTACATAGATAATAATATTAAATAAGATGTCTTTCTCTATCTGCATTGTTAAAGCTCTTGATGCCGGGTGGGCCCTGCTTTCTTCCCAGGTAGTGAGACCTCTATTTGATTTAGTTAATATGCATATAATTATGGGTACCTGCATGAAATTATATTTAACCTTGGTTAAAAAACTAGAACTGACGGACTTTTGGATTTTATAGTATTGTAAATGGAATATTGGTATGTTTATAATAAAAAAAAAAAAAAATTGGTTTCACATAATTTCAATCACGTGGTGGTGCAGTTTAATATTCTACATAGACTCTATGTTACACCTATCTGGCTTAATAGATGCGGGATTAGGAAAAAGTCTAACTGTCCTAGGTGTGATGTCCCTGAAGTTTTGTCCAAAAGTTTTGGTCCTGTGCAGAACTGAAACAGTATTGGGGAGCTATTCATAAATATATTGAAGGGAAACTGAAGGTGTGGATCCCTTTTTCTGCTGAATGTTGGGTACCAGGTGAGCTGGCCAAGGTGAGCTGTCAGCAATATAAAAAAAAAATCTTTTACTCAAGATAATGTTTTTGGCACATCTTTTGCTAGCGCGTACCTGGTTTTCGTGAAAGAGTCCTACTATGAATACATGGTTAAATCTGGTAAACATTACTAAGAGATATGAGTATATTCTGTATAAGCAGAGAAACATGGAGAAAAAATTGATTGAAATCTGGGGAGACTTGAATCCATAGAACTTCAGGTCCTCACTTGTCACCACTTTCCTCGGTCTTAGAACCGAGGACTGGTGGTGAATGTAGGCGCATCGCAGGGGGGGGGGGGGAGAGGGGGGTTGTGGGGGGGGTGAGACAGTGACAGGTCTCACTCAGGTTAGAGGCAAGGAAGGGGTGGATAGTTCGGTCCACACCCCTGTTCCACCACAGGTGAGAGAAGCTGGAGGTAATCAGCCTGGCACAAAGCACCTCCCAGAGTGTCAGAAAGGGGGGAGTGTGGTACCTGTGGACAGAGGCCTGGAGGCTCTGTCTGTGTGGTCTCAGCTGGGCAAGGCTGAGGGACCACAAAGCTGGGCGATAGCCTGGAGTTGGGGGACGCAGTGACGCCTGGGAGGGTCGCAGGGCCATAGTCAGGCAGACTACTGAGCCCCAATCCCCCACAAGAAATACTGAACTGGAGACAGTGGGCGTACTGTGCTCTGTACTGCCAGGAGGCTGTGGGACATTGGCTGACAAAGCCGCACGAGTTCACAGGGTGTGAACTGGGACCTAGGTGAGTCAGGAAACTTTATGTTTAGTTAGAGCCTGGACTGGTGAGTGTTTATTATTTTGTCATTTTATTGTTGCTGGTGTTGAACAATAAATACACTGTTTGGACCTGAAACCTGGTGTCCTAAAGGCGTATCTGTGAGAATGACCCCCAAATAAGAGGCGATCCCTTACAGGGGGTTAAAGAAAAATGTTGTTAATGTTAGTTTTATATAACGTGTATTGCCGGATTATTAATGAAAATATAAAAAATAAAAATAAAATTTGGCCGTGACACACACACATTATTGCAGCACAGATGTGACAATTCACTGCACGGATCATTTATAGGAAAAATTTGAATAAATTATGAAACAAAACAATGACCGCCACTTTAACAGTGACATCCACATTGCACAACCCTTTAATAGTGCCCGCCCCTTTAACAGAGACCTCCGCAGGGCCTGTCCCTTTAATAGTGATTTCACAATGACCGCCCCTTAACAGGGACCTCCACAGTGCCCGTCCCTTTAACAGTGACATCTACAGTGTCCGCCCATTTAACTGTGACCATTACAGCGCCCACCCCTTTAATAGTGACCTCCACAATGCCCATTCCTTTAATAGTACCTGCCCCTTTAACAGTGACCTCCCCAGTGCCCGCCCCTTTAACAGTGACATATACAGTGTCCGCCCATTTAACTGTGACCACTACAGTGCCCACCCCTTTAATATTGACCACCCCTTTTACAGTGAAGTTCATAGTGGCTACCCTTTAACAGTGACCTCCACAGTACCCACCCCTTTAACCCCTTAAGGACCGGGCTCATTTTCACCTTAAGGACCAGGCCATTTTTTGCAAATCTGACCAGTGTCACTTTAAGTGCTGATAACTTTAAAACACTTTGACTTATCCAGGCCATTCTGAGATTGTTTTTTCGTCACATATTGTACTTCATGACACTGGTAAAATAAAGTAAAAAAAAATATTTTTTTTGCATAATAAAATACCTAATTTACCAAAAATTTGGAAAAATTAGCAAATTTCAAAGTTTCAGTTTCTCTACTTCTGTAATACATAGTAATACCCCCAAAAATTGTGATGACTTAACATTCCCCATATGTCTACTTCATGTTTGAATTATTTTGGGAATGATATTTTATTTTTTGGGGATGTTACAAGGCTTAGAAGTTTAGAAGCAAATCTTGAAATTTTTCAGAAATTTACAAAAACCCAATTTTTAGGGACCACTACAGCTCTGAAGTCACTTTGCGAGGCTTACATAATAGAAACCGCCCAAAAATGACCCCATTCTATAAACTACACCCCTCAAGGTATTCAAAACTGATTTTACAAACTCCGTTAACCCTTTAGGTGTTGCACAAGAGTTATTGGCAAATGGGGATGAAATTTGAGAATTTCATTTTTTTGCCTAATTTTCCATTTTAACCCATTTTTGCCACTAACAAAGCAAGGGTTAACAGCCAAACAAGACTGTATCTTTATTGCCCTGACTCTGCTGTTTACAGAAACACCCAATATGTGTCCGTAAACTACTGTACGGCCAGACAGCGGGGCGTAGAGTGAAAGGTGCGCCGTATGGTTTTTGGAAGCCAGATTTTGCTGGACAGTTTTTTTGACACCATGTCCCATTTGAAGCCCCCTGATGCACCCCTAGAGTAGAAACTCCATAAAGTGACCCCATCTAAGAAACTACACCCCTCAAGGTATTCAAAACTGATTTTACAAACTTCGTTAACCCTTTAGGTGTTGCACAAGAGTTATTGGCAAATTGGGATGAAATTTTTTTGCCTAATTTTCCATTTTAACCCATTTTTTTCCACTAACAAAGCAAGGGTTAACAGCCAAACAAGACTGTATCTTTATTGCCCTGACTCTGCTGTTTACAGAAACACCCCAAATGTGGCCGTAAACTACTGTACGGCCACACAGCGGGGCGTAGAGTGAAAGGTGCGCCGTATGGTTTTTGGAAGCCAGATTTTGCTGGACAGATTTTTTGACACCATGTCCCATTTGAAGCCCCCTGATGCACCCCTAGAGTAGAAACTCCATAAAGTGACCCCATCTAAGAAACTACACCCCTCAAGGTATTCAAAACTGATTTTACAAACTTCGTTAACCATTTAGGTGTTGCACAAGAGTTATTGGCAAATTGGGATGAAATTTGAGAATTTCATTTTTTTGCCTAATTTTCCATTTTAACCCATTTTTTCCACTAACAAAGCAAGGGTTAACAGCCAAAAACTGATTTTACAAACTTTGTCAACCCTTTAGGTGTTGCACAAGATTTAATGGAAAATAGAGATACAATTTCAAAATTTCACTTTTTTGGCAGATTTTCCATTTTAATATTTTTTTTCCAGTTACAAAGCAAGGGTTAACAGCCAAACAAAACTCATTATTTATGGCCCTGATTCTGTAGTTTACAGAAACACCCCATATGTGGTCGTAAACTGCTGTACGGGCACACGGCAGGGCGCAGAAGGAAAGGAATGCCATACGGTTTTTGGAAGGCAGATTTTGCTGGACTGTTTTTTTTTATACCATGTCCCATTTGAAGCCCCCCTGTTGCACCCCTAGAGTAGAAACTCCATAAAGTGACCCCATTTTAGAAAGTACGGAATAGGGTGGCAGTATTGTTGGTACTAGTTTAGGGTACATATGATTTTTGGTTGGTCTATATTACACTTTTTGTGCGGCAAGGTAACAAGAAATAGCTTTTTTGGCACGTTTTTTTGTTTGTTATTTACAACATTCATCTGACAGGTTAGATCATGTGGTAATTTTATAGAGCAGGTTGTCACGGACGCGGCGATACCTAATATGTATACAATTTTTTTTATTTATGTAAGTTTTATACAATAACTTCATTTTTAAAACAAAAAATTGTTTAGTGTCTCCATAGTCTAAGAGCCATAGTTTTTACAGTTTTTGGGCGATTATCTTGAGTAGGGTCTAATTTTTTGCGGGATGAGATGACGGTTTTATTGGCACTATTTTGGGGTGCATATGACTTTTTGATCGCTTGCTATTACACTTTTTGTGACGTAAGATGGCAAAAAATTGCTTTTTTTACACTTTTTTTTTTCTTTTTTTTTTACGGTGGTCACCTGAGGGGTTAGGTCATGTGATAATTTTATAGAGCCGGTCGATACGGACGCGGCGATACCTAACAATTTTCTCATAGTTTTATTTTTTTTATTTTTATGGCGTTCACCGTGCGGGGAAAGTAACATGACCGTTTTATAGATCAGGTCGTTACGGACGCGGCGATACCTAATATGTGTAGTGTATTTTTTTATTTTTATTTTTATTCAGTGATAAATGTTTTTTTATTTTATCTTAACTTTTTTCACTTTTTTTTAAAAAATTGGACCCAGACCCACTTGGTTCTTGAAGATCCAGTGGGTCTGATGTCTGTAAAATACAGTACAGAACCTATATAGGTTTCTGCACTGTATTTTACTTACACTGAACAGATCTATGCTTTCAGCACAGATCTGTTCAGCACCATGGACAGCAGGACGCCTGAGCAGGCGTCCCGTTGCCATGGGAACCTTCCCCGTCTGCCACAACTTCGCAGACGGGGAAGGGTGAGGACGGGGCTTCGGGGGGCTCTCTGGGGTTTCTCTCCCTCTCCCATCGGGGGGCTGCAAAGGCACAGCAGCCCCCCGATCGGAGAGGGAGGGAGCTCCTTGCGCTGTTAACCCGTACGGACCGCTGTATGGAAAGGGTTAAACGGCTGACATCGCATCAACGATGTCAGCCGTTTATATCAGGGTGCCAGCAATGTGCTGGCACCCTGGTATAACCCACTGTACACCAACGATTATGCAATGGGAGGCGGGCTGGGGATCGCGATCCCGCCTGCCGCACCACCCGCCTCCCGCAACGCCCCCACTGCCTGCGACACCCCCCCTGCACCACCCGCCGCCATCAAATCGTGCAGGGGTGCAGGGGGGGGTGCGCAATATTGATTTTAGGCACTCTGAAGTTTCTGATCCCCGCGGTCAGGGACCGCGGGGATCAGAAACTGCAAAAAGCGCAGCAAACCGCAGGTCTGAATTGACCTGCGGTTTGCTGCGATCGCCGACACGGGGGGGTCAAATGACCCCCCCCTGCGTTGTTACGGGATGCCGGCTGAATGATTTCAGCCGGCGTCCCGTTCCGATTAACCCCTGCGGCGCCGGAATGCAGATTTTAAGTCAGGACGTACCGGTACGTCCTCGGTCCTTAAGGACTCGGGAAATAGGGCGTACCGGTACGTCCTCGGTCCTTAAGGGGTTAATAGTGACTTCCACAGTGCCTACCACTTTAACAGTGACCTCCACAGTGCCCGCCCCTTAAACAGTGAACTCCACAGCGCCAGTCCATTTATTAGTGGCCCCTGCCCCCCATGCATGTAGCAGTGTAGTTGTGCTGTCATACGTCATATGAATGAATATTTAAGGACCTGTGAACTGCTAAAACCTGTGATCAGTTGTTATGGCAACCTGGAGTAGGACCTGCAAGCTTTTATTGGCTAATAAGGGACATGTGATCGTGTAAATGGCAGTTTGGATTTCAGTGAAAGGTTTGCTGGCTTGTAATGGCTAATGCAGGTCATTTTTGGGGAATATCTCAGGAACGGTAAGTCCTAGAGAGCTGAGACCAGGTCTAAAACTTTCCCAGACACCTGATGTACCTGTGTGCCAAATTTGGTGAAGATCGGTCCAGTTGTTTGGTCGCGCATAAAGAACGTCCAGACAGACGTCTAGACAGACAGAAACTCTTTATTTATTTATATAACTATATATAAAATAATTATATATATAATATATAAATATTTATACATTATAGGCATGGTAAGAATGTCAGACAATTCAATGTAGTTCCTCAGTAAGACACAGCACATGGGTGCTGCTAAGAAACGGAGTCACTTTTAATGTGACAGTCAATAAGGTCATGTCATGGGGCTCTGCTGATTGTAGGGGAGTACGAAAGGCAGTTTTTTTCAGACTCTCTAATGACCTCATATTGTAACAATTCTGTATCCCGCGTTAATGGGTCAAAACTGCAATCATGAAAAACTAAACATATTTGTGACAATATAAAAGAACATACAATTTAGGAAACAGAATCCAGTTTTATTCAAATGTGAATAGCCCAAGGACAGCTGAGATGACAAATCTGAACCTGCTTAGAAATCAATGCAATCTCCTCGCATTCTACCCTGACACTACAAGGTGGGTGGAGGGGGAGAAAGGACATTATGTATTCCTCACCACAGGTCAGTTGCTTAGCGACTGCATCACGGCTAATTGAAAGCGCAGAGGATTACTGACTGCAGGACCACTGGGCCAGGGAGAGGCAGATGTGAAGTCAGATGTAATCTCGTCGAGGGATGAAAGTAAAGACCCCATGTCCCTCTCTTACAGCTAACCCTCCCCTCTTGCGTATCCCAGCAATACAAGGAATGCAATGACTTGCCACTGGGGCATTATAGACATGCTTCTGCACATCAATAGGTATATGAAGAAAGAAATAAACAGATTACAGCAGTGTGGGCACATCATTACAGTATGTTGACATTCTTGCATCAGGTTATGCAGTGTCTGTAAATATGGGCATTAGGACACTGTTCAGTATACTCAGAAATAATTATAATATGTTATACTATATGTACTGTATATCGGATGCTTAAAAGTAATTAGCAACAATAAAAGCTTATGTTATGCTAATAACTAAATTCACTGAAAAATGATAACAAGGCTGAGTTCACATCAACATTTAGCTTTGCGTTCTTCCGATCCTTTAGAAGAATAAGAAAAAATATGGATATGTTATTTTGAGCACCAGTTATGAACAGTTTCCATCATATTGTGTCACTTTTGTCAGGCATCAGTTATTTTTGACAGGAGAAAAAGTCATGTATCCCGTCAAAAAAGCTGATCTCTGACGAAAGTAACACAAACTGAAGCAAACTGATCATAACTAATGCTCAAAATAAGATGAATGAGTTATTTTCAGTGCAAACTGAGCATAACTGATGCTCAATATGACGGATCCGTTTTTTTTCATTATTTTTCTGTTCTTCTAAAGGAGAAAAATTAGAGATGAGCGAAGTTTTAGTGATGATCGAGCACCAAAGTATTCAGGAGTTCGGGTGTTCGCCCCGAACATATTGCTAAATTTGTGTGCTAGACCAAGCCCCCATATATAATGGAAGTAATTGGAAGCCATTGGAAAAGGTCAGAAAGTAACAGAAACACCACTAAAATGGATCGGGAACAGCATGGGAACAGCATGGGGACGATGTCTGGATGCATCTTGGACTCCCATGTCGCTGCTGGGAACCATGTTGTCCGAGTTGTACTTTTACAGACTGACAAAAATACACACAAAAATCAATTTTGCATTAAAAATTGTTAGGAAACATTTTTTCCTGTATATTCAATTGTATATAAAGTGCAAGTGCTGCAAAAAATTACAAGCAAGAGGCACTCCGAAATAGACTGTATATCACATAATGGAGGGCCTCATTCACATTGTGGTACAATTATTACCACAAGTAGTGGGACTCCTATACTCATAAAGCCTATGCACTAAGTTAAAGGGCTGCCAAAAATTGCAAAAAAACGGCACTACAGTACACCCTTTATTACACATAAAGGAGGGCATCATACACACCCTTGAAAAATTATGATTGGTGGGCTGCTGGTGACCCTCAAAAACATTTGGAGCAAGGGCCTGCTGATCTGACCATCTAAAACATTTGGGGCGAGGGCCTGCTGCTGAGCTGACCCTCTAAAACATTAGGGGCGAGGGCATGCTGGTGAGCTGATGCTCTAAAACATTATATGCTAGTGCCTGCAGGTGAGCTGATGCTCTAAAACATTATATGCGAGTGCATGCTGTTCAGCTGACGCTCTAAAACATTATTTTCAAGTGCATGTTGTTCAGCCGGCGCTCCAAAACATTATTTGCGAGTGCCTTCAGGTGAGCTGACGCTCTAAAACATTATATGCAAGTGCATGCTGTTCAGCTGATGCTCTAAAACATTATATCTAAGTGCATGCTGAACAAATGACACTCTAAAACATTAAATGTGAGTGCATGCTGTACAACTGACACTCTAAAACATTATATGCGAGTGCATGCTGTTCAGCTGACCCTATAAACAAATTTGAGTTGAGGGCCTGCAGTTAAGCTGACCCTATTTAAAAAAAATTAGAGTGGAGGGAATGTATACAATCTGGATGAGGAGGAGGAGGAGGAGGAGGAGGAGAAAACAACATTCAACCATATACTCTTTTTTGTGGTGGAAATGGTGCATGGGAATACACTAAATGATAGATTGAAATTGCATTTATGTTCATCATCAGCTCAGCTCTCATCTGGTAGAGTTGAGAAGTCAGGGGCAATCCAGGCCTTGTTCATTTATATCTAGGTCAACCTGTCAGCATTGCCAGTGGACAAGAGGATACGCTCATCTGTTATAATACCACCAGCAGCACTAAATACACACTCAGACAAAATGCTGGCAACAGGGCAGGCCAGAACCTCGAAGGCGTAAAGCGCAAGTTCATGCCAAGTGTCCAGCTTGGACACCCAGTAGTTGTGAGGCCCTGAGAGATCATTTAGGATGCTGACACGGTCTGCAATGTATTCCTTCACCATATTCCAAAACTTTTCCCTCCTTGTACCACTGGGCCGCTCTTCAGGGTGAGGTTGCTGACGACGTGTCATGAAAGTATCCCATGCCTTGGAGAGTGTTGCCCTGCCTTTGCTGGAACTGCTGTGTAGAGAAGGCCTTGCAGTTTGCCCGGTGCTCGTTTCATGGTGAACTTTGCACGTTTGTGATTCTCCGAACATGCGAACATATGGCGATATTCGCGCCCGCCATATTATTTTACATTGTGAAAAACTTTGACCCATGACCCATCCATCAGGTGCTACAGGACAGCCAATTGAGATGTTTCAGCACATGGACATACCCCCTACCTTATAAATAAACCTGATCTGGCTGCCATTTTACATTCAGTCTTTTACCAGTGTAGGGAAAGGACAGGCTGTTAGGGACATCAAATGCTAGCTAATAGAGCCACAAAAGTCCTTGTAAGGACTGATATAGGTGTGCTATCGATAGGTGTGACTTACTGAGGGGTGTAACATACTTATAATATACTTTCTAACATAGAGAGTATATTATAGTGCAATTGTATTGTGCAGCAGTTGTCTGCGGTTTTGCTACGATACTGCAGCTACACAGAGTGCCAAACGCTATTTGAACAAATAATTTTGACTGGTGTGATTTACCAGTTGCCCCCCAAAATAATTGATTGAAGCAGGGGTGTTATATACCAATAATATACTTTCTATATAGTGCATTTAGGTAGTGCAGCATTTGTTTGCAGTTTTGCTACGTTACCACATCTACAGAGTGACAAACACTATTGGAACCAATAATTTTTACTGGTGTGATATGCCAATCCCCCCCCCCCAAATGATTGAAGCAGGGGTGTTATATACCAATAATATACTTTCTATACATTGCATTTAGGTAGTGCAGCATTTGTTTGCGGTTTTGCTGCGTTACCGCATCTACACAGAGTGACAAACACTATTTGAATCAATATTTTCTACTGGTGTAATTTACCAGTTGCCCCCCAAAAAAACTGATTGAAGCAGGGGTGTTATATACCAATAATATACTTTATATATAGTGCATTTAGGTAGTGCAGCATTTGTTTGCGGATTTGCTGCGTTATCGCATGTACACAGAGTGACAAACACTATTGGAAACAATAATTTCTACTGGTCCGAAAGGACGTTCATCGCAACAGGGGGGATCGTGACCGATAAGCGCACTCGCCTAACTCGCGACAGTGTGGACTACCTCACATTTCAAAAAATTAATGAGGCATGGATCTTGGATGAATTCAACACATGTGACGAATCGACCACGTTTGATTGAAAATTTCCTCATGACAGCCCATAAATATCCGCCACCACCCAGAACAAATCATGGTCCCTGTCTTAGGTAAATACAGCGGCATAAAAGGCCTTTTATGTCCGTTGAATGCCTGATCGCATCCAACTTCGGTCTGGTGGAAATCAGTTGCTGTAGTAGGCCTTTCGCCTACACGAAAATTATATTGCTGCTATTTCGCATTGAAAAAAAATAATGAATGGAGATCACAAATTCGAATAATACATCTGGTAGTCCATGTTGTGGGACTTTTTGTGCACTTCTAGTAATTATTTGGTCGCTGCAAATATGATCTGAAGGTTTATCAGGTTCGCCTTCCATTCAAGTCTATGGGGCCCGCTGCGAGCAAACAGTTGCGAACATTTGAGCTCGAACGCACATTCGCATTTGCAAACCATCCCAGCCAATGTTCATCCAAACCATCACTACTGCTGTGTGTTCCCCTTGCCTCCCTTCCTCGGTTGCCTAAGGAAATATGGACTCTGCTGCCAGCGTTGTCAGATGAAATATTTTGGAGCAATCTCTCAACAAGTACCTTCTGGTATTGCACCATTTTACTCGTCCTCTCCACCACAGTAATGAGAGATTAGAAGTTCTCTTTGTAGCGGGGATCGAGAAGGGTGAACACCCAGTAACCCTGTTATCTAAAATGCTAATAATGCGAGGTAAACGGAAAAGGCAGCCAAACATGAAGTCAGCCTTGTGTGCCAGAGTACCAACAGGCAAGACGTCGATGTAAACATCAGGATGACTCTCCATCTCCTCATCCTCCTCCTCCTCTACTGCCCATCCACACTGAACATATGGAATTAAAGTTCTATGGGTACTACCCTCTGTAGCAGAGGCAACTGTCTTCAGCTCCTGCTCCTCTTCATGGTCCAATTCGCGCTGAGAAGACGAACTGAGGGTAGTCTGGCTATCACCCTGTGTAATGTCCTTCCCCATTTCTTTGTCTGCCACATTCAGAGCGTCCGGCTTAATTGTGAGCAGCGATCGTTTGAGTAGACACAGCAGTGGGATGGTTATGCTGATAATAGCATTATTGCCACTAACCATCTGTGTAGAATGTAGAGTTTCAGCGCGTGCTCATGGCGGATAACAGTTGGTGATGTGGAAGCCGCGAGCACTGCTGTAGCATTGACAGACTGTCTGAAGCTGTGGATGACTTGCGGAAATGGGCACACATGCAGCACGCCTTCACTAGTAGCTCTGGCAAATTGGGGTAGGTTTTGATAAACCGCTGAACCACTAAGTTTAAGATGTGGGCTAGGCATCGGATATGTGTCAGGTTGCATAGCTCCAAAGCCGCCACCAAGTTACAGCCATTGTCAGACACAGCCATGCCTTGTTGTAGGTTGAGTGGCGAGAGCCACAGCTTGGTCTGGTCCCTTATACCATGTCACAGCTCTGCGGCGGTGTGCTGTTTGTCCCCTTAGCAGATCAGCTTACACAGTGCTACACTGCTTCCAGCTAGCGACTGATGGCTGACTGCTGGAGGTGGAAGTGGAGGAGGAGGCGGTGGTGGAGGAGAAGTGGGGGTTGGAGCCAGTAACATGGTTGCTGGCGGTGACCCTGATGGACATAGGGCCTGCAATACTGGGCGTTTGGCAGCACCTGTGCCATCCCAGGGTATGACTCACTCCCAGCCTCCACAACATTTACACAGTGTGCGGACAGGGAAACCACCAGCACTTGTCCATCTGTCCGTGGTGAAGTGGACCTTCCCAGTAAGTGTGTTGGTCAGGGCACGGGTGATGTTCTGGGTCACATGCTGGTGTAAGGCGGGCATGGCACACCGTAAAAAATAGTGGCAGCCGGGGACTGCATATGAACATGAATAGGAGGAATTTTCCATCAGGTTCTAAACTTCCAAGTGTCTTTTATCACTCTCAATTAGAACAACTAACTACTGTATAGGACGTTCCAACTTGAGTGGAGTAGTGAGACGTTTTCCTTTTTTGTCCAGCTTTGAGTTTCCTATTTGTAACAACACTCTTCTTACTAGTTTGTCTTCATCCTTTTGAACTTCTAGAACTTTGGACAATTTACATTGACTTCTAGGTAAATCTTTTTCTTTCACTAACACTATGTCACCAACTTGGACTTTTCTTCTGGGTGTTTGCCATTTACTTCTTAGCATAAAATTGGCTAAGTACTCTTTCCTCCATCTATTCCAAAACTGTTCTGATAGATATTGAACTCTTCGCCATCTCCTTTTAGCATATAAATTATCTTTGGTGAACTTGCCAGGCGGTGGCTGTATGTAATCCGACCTAAGGTGGAGTATATGGTTGGAAGTTAAAGGGTCCAAACTTGTTGGATCGTTGATGTTATTAACTGTAAGTGGACGACTGTTAACAATAGACATTACATTTATATAATAGGGTCCTAAGTGAAGCATCATCTATTCTTCCGGCATTCTTTTTCAACACTGAACTTAACACATTTCTCTGGAGCTCAGACATGTAAATATTAGTCCACATTTCTTGTACTCCTTGCAGTTCTGTTTGGTGATGAATGGGCCAAAACAATCCATTCCGCTATAAAGAAATGGTGGTTATGGGTTTACACGATCTGCCGGTAAATCTGCCATTCATTGTTCTGTAGGTCTACGTGCCTTTCTGCAGACTATACATTTACTGATATACTTTGCTATAACTTTGCTTCCTTTCACAATCAGGTAACCACCTTCTCTCAAACAGCTTTGGATAGAGCTTCTTCCTTGATGCAAGGATATGTTGTGGTAGTGATCAATAATCAATCTTGTGAAGATAGAGTTTTTGGGTAGAATTGCTGGATGCTTCACTCTGCTAGGTAACAATGCATTTTCCAGTCTCCCTCCCACCTTCAGTATACCATCCTGCAGAACAAGATTAAGCTTGTACAATGGGTGGCTGTTTGGAAGCCTTTTAGGTTCTTGACTAAGTCTCTTCAACTCTTCACTGTAGAATCTCTGTTGAATGAGTCGTATGACTGTTTCTTCCCCTTTCATTCTTTCTTCTACATTCAACAATTCCTTCTTTCTGATTCCCTTTGCCAAACGTTGAATTTGAGCTACTATGTTTATGACTGTATTCCATTTTGAACATCTGGCTAGTCTTTCAAGTATGTCATCTTGAAACTTGGCAGCTGTGCTCAATGTTTGTACAACTTATACTTCTGGATCACCAATAGACAATTCTGTGTAACCTTTATTGGCGGCGATTTCCTTTTCTCAAAGGAACTCTGAACCGGTGAACCAGTTATAATTTTTCAATTCTGTTACATTCAGGCCTCTTGAAGCATGATCTGTTGGGTTCTGCTTTGTGTCAATGTGATGTCAATGTTCCGGATATGTTATTTTCTGAATTTTCTCAACTCTGTTGGCGACAAAGATATGGAATCAATCTTTGAGCTTTGTTGTTTATGTATCCTAGGACAACTTGTGAGTCTGTCCAAAAATATTCTTCCTCAATTTTCAATTCCAATTCTTTTGCTTAGTGATGCTGAAACTACGGCTGCTGTCAGTTCAAGTCTTGGTATTGTCTGAGTGGAAGTTGCGACTCTGGCCTTCCCCAAAACCGGGGCACAGTGTATCTTTTCTTCTCCTATTACTCTGATGTAGGAGCACTGACCATAACCATAACTACTGGCATATGAAAAATGATGAAGTTCTATTTTCTTGTACTTTCCGAAATCATGAGGTACAAAACATCTGGGTATCCGAACTTCAAGTTTTGCAAGTCTCTTATCCAACTCTCCCACCTTGGCCTCAAATTTTCAGGTATGGGCTAATACCATCCCAAATTCTGTCTGCATAATTCTTCCAGTATTTATTTTGCTCTTAGGATTACTGGGGCCAATAATCCCAATGGATCAAATATAGAAGCCACTGTGGAAATAATCGTTCGTCTAGTTGCAACTTTCTCTTCAATAGATACTTCAAAGAAGAACTTTGGCACAGAGCACCCAGGCACAGAGCACCCCCATTTTCTCCACAGAAGAATATATGTACTATAACCACTAAGAACATTTGCCATATATACAATATTCCAATCTGCAAAGACGCACTATCCTCTATCTAACAGCAAACTACTATCCACTAAATATCCCACCAACGGAACTACAACTATAGAAGGGGGACTGCCTTTTTTAATACTCTCTTAATACTCTATATAATGTTACATTCTGAACTTGATTTTATTTGATTTTACTGCTCAGTGGCAGCTTTATAAAGGACTGGAAGACCAATATATTTTTCCAATATTTTACTTTATATGAAGGACTATTTTCTATGAAGGACTTTTTACTCCCCATACTTATGTGAAGGATACTTTACTCACACCCCTTTTCCCCCCAAATAATTTTTCACAATATTTTTCTAAAAGGATCCATCACCCCTCACAAATTGGTGATCACTTTATTATATCCATTTATCTTTTACGCATAACTACACACAAGCTTTTTATCTACATATTACATGAATACCAGAACCTAAATAAAATACACCCTGTTCCCAAACTAAGAGTGTGCCTGCTTATCCTTTATTGTTTGAAATTTTATGCTCCTGACTGGGTGAGTCAGACCAAGCAGTTCTGCACCTCTACCATTTACCTGAGCGGTAGAGCCGTCTATTTTCACTTTTTTACCTCAAAGAAGAACTTGTCGTTCTCTACATTCCATCCCAATCCAAGTACGTTCTGAACTGGAAGATGATCATAATTGAGATCTACATTCTTCTATATTCATCATTGTTGCTGCACGTTCAGAGTCACTGATGGATTCCAGTACCTCTTTGAGATGAATTTGTGAGGGCGCAGGTTTCCTCTTGCGCATAACTCTTAGCCTTATTTCACTAGTTTGATTGAAGATTCTGTGGACTCTAGACTTATAAGACCATCATTTACATAAAAGTTTTTCTTCAGAAAATTTGCTGCTGATGGGCAATTCTTTTCATTCTGATTGTCCAGGTACTTCTTACCATAATTTGCGCAACCTGGAGACGATGCTGCTCCAATCAAGTGTACTTTCATTCTGTATTCTGCTGGGTCTAAATCTGTAACTCCGTCCTCCCACCATAGAAACCTCAGGAAGTCTCTATCTTTTTTCTTCACATGAAACTGGTGGAACATCTTTTCAATGTCACACATGACCGCTACGGGATACTTTCAGAATCTACAGAGTACTCCAGGCAGAGATTTTTTAAGATCTGGTCCTTTTAGTAGATGATCATTCAATGCAACACCATTGTACTTTGCTGAGCAATCAAACACTACTTTAATCTTATCTGGTTTCCTTGAGTGGTAAACACTTCTTTTTCTTTAGGTTTGTTATTAACTTTCTCTGCATGTCCTTCTTCGAGGATGACTTCCATGAATTTCAAATAATCCTGCTTGAATTTGGGATCTCTTCCCATCTTTTTCTTCAAACATTTGTAATCTTGCAAGGGCAAGATTTCTGTTATTTGGCAGATGAGGTCGCTCTCTAAAAGGTAAGGGCATTTCAAGATGACCTTGTTGATTTTGCTGAATACTTTCTTTTAGAGTGTGTACGAACGTTATGTCTTCTTGGGATACACTCTTTTCTTTAGAACTTATGTCTGCAAAGTCGGATTCAAGGATCTTGATTACTTTTGCTGGACTTAAAGTGGTAAATCTTGGACAGATATTTGAAGACACAATCCTGTCACCTGTCTTGAGTTTGCGATCTGCTGTTTTCCTCCAACAACACCCCATCCTAGATCAGTTTGAACAGCATAGGGTTCACCCTTTCCTCCTGTGATTACCTTTCGTGGTACCAAGGCTTCGGGACAATCGTATCCTATCAACAGTTCAACAACAAACTCCTTCAGTGGGGACATTTCATGAGATATGACAGATAGGTGCTCCCATTCATTGGCTGTTTCACAGGTAGGTATGTGATATCGATCTAGAGGTATATTGGATCCTCCTTTTCAACATAAAGACAACCGCAATCTACAGCAACTATTTCAAAATTCATGCTACAAAGTTCGCAATTATATCCAAGTTCATGACAACCCATGAACCAGAACTACGTATAAAATTACTGGCGCCAGTTGGGAAAACACTCGCATAAGGTAGACGCCGACAAAGAATACTCAAACCAAAATCTACTTGGAATCTTCGACATCACAACAAAAAACAACATTTTCGAGATATCATGTGTCTCTGGTGAAATATTCGACACTCACGTAAGTCAGCAAGAGTGGGGGGCCTGGTGCCGCTACCACACGGGATGCCGCTGTCTACACACTGGATTCAGCCCGAGAACGGACCTGGCTTGAGAGTAAAACACACCGTATAGAGGATAACTAAAATGATTTGTTGGTTGTGGTGTTCGATTGTCTAACGCAATTTTTTCAAGTTCCTTCAAGTTGATCCGAATATCTAAATCGAATGATACGGTTCTAAGACTATGTTAATAGGAATACTTGAATATTGATTGTGGAAACGCTTTTATTTTATGCAAACATTTTCTATATTGCGATTACCATATCGATTGATATTTTGCAATGAGAATAGATATATGACGGATCCTCCCAATAGTTAATCATCTATTTTTATTGAGTTCTACTCGAGTGGACTGCTTCATTTTAGGTCTGGACAGACTATTCATCTATTTATTATTTATCTTTTATCATTTATTTATTATTGTGATTTTATTGAATTCTTTGTTCACGGTTATTGATTTTATTCTAATATCTATATAAATAAAGTTCCACCTACTCCAGATATTAGCGAGTGCCCAGCCTTTCCTTGTTATATCGTCTTTTGTATAAGCTAAAGGTAGATCCAATGTGCAGTTTAAATAAAGTCCTCAAACTCTCAGTCCTTTGACAGTTCATTAATGTGTGTCTCCCCGTCATTGTGGTAAGTTTGAGCTTCACTGGTTTCTGTAGCCACTAGTAATTTCTTGCAGATTTCTTGATTAATGAAGGTGACTTTACTCTGGGCATCCAGTAGCGCATAGGCGTACACCTTATTGTTCATCATTTTTGGATTTAATATGCACACTGGTATAACCATTGATGTGCCATTGCTTTCTCCTTCCCTCACTCTGCAAGAGAATACCAATACTTTACTTTCTTCCTCAGTATCTTTAGGTATTGAGGATTTATCTTTCTTTGGAATATTAAGAGTCCTTTCACTTTAAATGCAATACTGACAAATGCAGAAATAAATGACTGTCACTTTAAATATAACAGCGATAAATGCAGGCAATAAATGACTTTAAATTTAAATCTTTATGCCAAAGCCTATATGCAATGATAAGTAATAAAAGGAAAGCTCTGACCTTATTCTGAAGAGCAGGAACAAATGTCAATCTTAAGGGAGACATGTCTTTTCTTGATATGATGTGATGCTTGCACTGAATTGCGATGCTCTGTGATGACTTGCGATGCTCTGTGCAGATTTGCAATGCTTTGTGCTGTCTTGCGATGCGCTGGCCTGTATACGCTGCTGCAGGCTTTGGGCCTAGTGATGGGAAACTAGCTGGCTGCAGTAAGTGGTCTCTCCATGGATAGCGGTGCAGCCACTCTAGCTCTGGACTTTGGCCTCCCACCATGCATCTATTTCTCTTTCTAGGGATCCAGGAGGGTTGGCGCTCTTTCTCCAAATATTTTGCATTTGCCGCTCTGCCACTTTAAGAGTCGGCTGCAGTTTGACTAATGCATACTTCTATGGCCTTTATGGTAGCTCCGCTGAAATGTATTTGCTTGCTCAATCAGGGAACAGTTGCTGCGCGGCGGTATATGCTGGCGCTCCACTGCTCTAATGCGCTTTTTACTGTGTAAGTTGAGGAGCACTATCACTTCGCCCTCTGAGAGCTATAGTTCCACTGTGGCAGGCGCAGCACTATGAAGTTCTATTTGCGCTGTGGCATTAGAAGAATTTTGATATCTCTGACTTTTAGTCTAATCAGACTGTCTATTACTCTGTAATAGCTCTAGCGCTGTTCTATGGAAACAGGTTTAAAGAGCACATCAAATGCTTCAAATAACTTCTTAATTAACTTCAAATTTTCTTCATATATAGCACTGCCGCCTCCGCAGCAGATAGTCCATGTACATAACACGTGTTGAAAATAAATCACAAAATGGCGGTATACATAAGATGGTGGTTCAAATGTTCAATCTTGTCATTCAACATAAAATTGTGGATATATTTCTTTCTTGAGTATCTGTACTCTCACTTTAAGTTATTTAAGCACTTTATGATCTCTCTGAGAGGTATAGCTAAGATCTAACTAATAGTTCTACTTGCTGAATGTGGTCACAATTTTCAGTATGCAGTTAGCAGTAACTATTTGCAGATTGCTTGAGTATGATCTGGTATGGTTGTATGCGATTTGGATTGTTATATGGAATTTGAATTTGGATTGTGAACTTTATAGTTTGCAATTATATGTAACTTGCAATTGTATGCTTGCAATTTGGTGGAACTGTAAGTAAACACACATATAACTGATTCAGTATACAGTTCTAATCACTATATTAACAGTAGCAACAGTATATAACTGCTCTAAATACCTATTTTGGCCTCTTGTTCCCATAAAACTGGACTCTGACTGAAACTGTATGTCTGTTAAGCTCCTCTCTCTGGTGAATAATGATTCCAGCAGCTCCTGCTAGGGGAATTCCCAGACAGGCTGTGTGTGAGGCTGTGATTGTTGAAAACTGTTGCTGTGTGAGAAGCTGGCTGTGATTGGTCTAGACTTCTGCCCAGCAACAACAGATTAAAACTACGGTTTCTGTTGTGTCTGCTGTGTCACTGATATTACCTTACATTACAAAATGAATCTTAAAGGCATATTTTCTTTTTCTCCTTATGTGAACACAAAATATAACAGGTTTATGACATCCAAAACATGATGTCACAGTAAATAACTATGCTTTTGTCTTTAACACATAAACATAGGAACTGTATTAAGGCTATTGGCAGATCTAGCTGTATACACATATAAGCTATACTAGCAACCTAGGACAGGTCGTAGCTGGCCAGATACAATCCAAATGGATCGTCACAGGGATGTGCAATCGCCCAGAGTTTACCTAGAGTCACCAATGTGACAGAAGGCCCTTGCCCCTAATGTTTTAGATGGTTAGATCAGCAGGCCCTTGCTCCAAATGTTTTTGAGGGTCACCAGCCGGCCATCAATCAAAATTTTTTAAGGGTATGTATGATGCCCCTCTTTATGTGTAACAAAGGGTGTTTTGGAGTGTCGGTTCCTTGTAATTTTTGGCAGCCCTTTCACTTAGTGCATAGGCTTTATGAGTGTAGGAGTCCCACTACCTGAACTATTGTACCACAATGTGAATGAGGCCCTCCATTATGTGATATACAGGTTGTATCGCAGTACCTCTTCCTTGTAATTTTTGGCAGCACTTGCACTTTATATACAATGAAATATATAGGAAAGATTTTTTTTATTTTTTGGTTTTGTGCGTATTATTGTCAGTCTGTAAAAGTGGCGTACTGCTCAGACAACATGGTTCCCAGCAGCGACCTGGGAGTCCAAGATGCATTGAGACATCCTCCCTATGCTGTTCCCGAACCATTTAAATGGTGTTTCCATCAATTTTTGACCTTTTCCTATGTACCAGGCACCCTCCCCTCTTCAGAGCAGGGGGTGCCTGGTTTAATCCTCGGGTTTTCTTATTGACTTCCATTATACTCGAGTGCTCAGTAGAGCACCTGAGCATCCCGATGTATTCAGCCAGAGCACCCGACCACTTTGGTGCTCGATCAACACTACTCTCGAAGCTTTGACCAGCCTTCACGTGGCACGACTCTATGCTCCCGTGCCATCTATTGAAGTCAAGAAGCAAAGACTATATATCTTCTGTGATGCTTCAGTCATGGCAATTGCTGCAGTGGAATAGCTAAAGACCTTTGATGTTAAAGAACAATGCCATATAGGGTTTGTCATGAGCCGGACCAAACTGGCGCCACTCAGCGAACACATGATTCCAAGACTGGAACTCTGCTTTTCTGTGCTTGCAGTGGAGTTGGCTGAACTTATAACAACAGTAATGCACCTGGAAATTGAGGAAGTCGAGTTTTACATGGACAGCAAGGTAGTCCTAGGATATATTTACCAGATGCTTTTACGTCTACATCTGCAATCAGATGCTAAAGATCAGAAGATCCACTTGTTCTAAACAGTGGCACTACGTGCCTACACAGCATAATCCTGCAGACCACGCAACTAGATCTGTCACACCAAGCCAACTTAAGGACACAACATGGTTTACGGGTCTTGCATTCCTGTACCGTTCAACTTCTTGCATCATCAGATCCGATACATTTGAATTGGTAGACCCAGATGCCAATGATTAAATCCAACCTGAAGAATCTGTTGTACGTATGGTGACATCGGACCACCAACTTAAATCCCATAATTTCAACAGGTTCTCCACCTGGATGTTGCTTGTTTGTGGTATAGCCGGTGTAGTTCATATACAGTAGCTCAGTCTTAAAAATTGACATTACCTGTGAGTCAAAAGCCCTGCAAATGTTGGCATCACTGCAAACATGCCTTTACCACTGCCAGTATGCAAATGGCAGCAAAATTAGGTTAAGAGCACGGCAAGTGCTCTGCAAACAAATGTGGATAGGGAAATGACTTAAAATAACATAAAATACGTAAAAAAAAGTATAATAATAATCTTGATCTAGAAGGAGGAGGTCCATATAAAGTAGGAGGTGGAAGAGGCGGTGGATGTGTCGGTGTAGGTGGAAGCGGCGGTGAAAGAGGAGGTAGCCAACACTGGTTTTTAGTTTTGTATTTTATTTTATTATATTTTTTTGTTAAAATTTGGGTAGACCCCAAAACATTGGGAAATATAACCTGTGATAACCCCCTCCAGCCAAGCTAAACACAAGTTCAGACAATACACTGTTTGTAGGGCACGCCAGAGCATCCAAGACTTAAAGGGAAAGCTCAGGCCATGTTCCCAATTTGGAGACCCAGAAGTTAACCCCTTAAGGACGCAGGGCGTACCGGTACACCCTATTTCCCGAGTCCTTAAGGACTCAGGGAGTACCCGTGCGTCCTAACTTTACATCGGGATTCCGGCGCCCCAGGGGTTAATCTGAACAAGATGCCGGCTGAAATCATTCAGCCGGCATCCTGTCACAACGACAGGGGGGGTCATGTGACCCCCCCATGTCGGCGATCGCAGCAAACCGCAGGTCAATTCAGACCTGCGGTTTGCTGCGCTTTTTGCAGTTTCTGATCCCCTGACCGCGGGGATCAGAAACTTTTGAGTGCCTAAAATAAAGATTTTTCACCCACCCCTGCACGATTTTATGCCGGCGGGTGGTGCGGGGGGGGGGGTGTCTCAGGAGGTGTGGCCGGTGCGGCAGGCGGGATCGCGATCCCCAGCCCGCCTCACCTTGAAAATTTGTTGGCTTCTAGTGGGTATACCAGGGTGTCAGCACATTGCTGACACCCTGGTATAAAGGGCTGACATCTGTGCAGATGTCAGCCATATAACCCTTTCCATACCGCGGTCCGTACGGACTGCGGTATGGAAAAGGTTAACTGTCATCGGTCAGGGAGCTCCCTCCCTCTCCATCGGGGACTGCTGTGCCTTTGCAGCCCCCCGATGGAGGGGGAGAGAGCCCCCCGACAGCCCCCCTCAGCCCTGTGCTTACCCTTCTCCGTCTGCGAAGTTGTGGCAGACGGGGAAGGTTCCCATGGCAACAGGACGCCTTCTCAGACGTCCTGCTGTCCATGGTGCTGAACCTTTGTTCAGACAAAGTGTAAGTAAAATACAGTACAGTACAATATATATTGTACTGTACTGTATTTTACAGACATCAGACCCACTGGATCTTCAAGAACCAAGTGGGTCTGGGTCAAAAAAAAATTAAAAAAATGTGAAAAAAGCTCAGAAAGAAAAAACATTTATTACTGAATAAAAATTAAAAAAATAAAATACACTACATATATTAGGTATCGCCGCGTCCGTAACGGCTTGATCTATAAAATGGTGATGTTACTTTCCCCGCACAGTGAACGCCATAAAAAAAAAAAAACTATGAGAAAATTGAAATTTTGCCCACCTTACTTCCCAAAAAAAGGTAATTAAAGTGATCAAAAAAGTCGCATGTATGCCAAAATAGTACCAATCAAACCGTCATCTCATCCCGCAAAAAATGAGACATATTAGGTATCGACCTAACCCCTCAGGTGACCACCATAAAAAATAAAAACGGTGTAAAAAAAGCAATTTTTTGTCATCTCACGTCACAAAAAGTGTAATAGCAAGCGATCAAAAAGTAATATGCACCCCAAAATAGTGCCAATCAAACCGTCATCTCATCCCACAAAAAATGAGACCCGACTCAAGATAATCGCCCAAAAACTGAAAAAACTATGGCTCTTAGACTATGGAGACAGTAAAAAATTTTGGGGTTTTAAAAATGAAGTTATTGTATAAAACGTACATAAATAAAATGAATTGTATACATATTAGGTATCGCTGCGTCCGTGACAACCTGCTCTATAAAATTACCTCATGATCTAACCTGTCAGATGAATGTTGTAAATAACAAAAAACGTGCCAAAAAAGCTATTTCTTGTTACCCTGCCGCACAAAAAGTGTAATATAGAGCAACCAAAAATCATATGTACCCTAAACTAGTACTAACAAAGCTGCCACCCTATTCCGTACTTTCTAAAATGGGGTCACTTTTTTGGAGTTTCTACTCATGGTGTCAAAAAAAAAACAGTCCAGCAAAATCTGCCTTCCAAAAACCGTATGCCATTCCTTTCCTTCTGCGCCCTGCCGTTTGCCCGTACAGCAGTTTATGACCACATATGGGGTGTTTCTGTAAACTACAGAACCTGGGCCATAAATAATGAGTTTTGTTTGGCTGTTAACCCTTGCTTTGTAACTGGAAAAAAAAATATTAAAATGGAAAATCTGCCCAAAAAGTTAAATTTTGAAATTGTATCTCTATTTTCCATTAAATCTTGTCCAACACCTAAAGGGTTAACAAAGTTTGTAAAATCAGTTTTGAATACCTTGAGGGGTGTAGTTTCTTAGATGGGGTCACTTTAATGGAGTTTCTACTCTACGGGTGCATCAGGGGGCTTCAAATGGGACATGGTGTCAAAAAAACAGTCCAGCAGAATCTGGCTTCCAAAAACCGTACGGCGCACCTTTCACTCTATGCCCCGCTGTGTGGCCGTACAGTAGTTTACGGCCACATATGGGGTGTTTCTGTAAACGGCAGAGTCAGGGCAATAAAGATACAGTCTTGTTTGGCTGTTAACCCTTGCTTTGTTAGTGGAAAAAATGGTTTAAAATGGAAAATTAGGCAAAAAAATGAAATTCTCAAATTTCATCCCTATTTGCCAATAACTCTTGTGCAACACCTAAAGGGTTAACAAAGTTTGTAAAATCAGTTTTGAATACCTTGAGGGTGTAGTTTATAGAATGGGGTCATTTTTGGGCGGTTTCTATTATGTAAGCCTCGCAAAGTGACTTCAGACCTGTAGTGGTCCCTAAAAATTGGGTTTTTGTAAATTTCTGAAAATTTTTAAGATTTGCTTCTAAACTTCTAAGCCTTGTAACATCCCCAAAATATAAAATATCATTCCCAAAATAATTCAAACATGAAGTAGACATATGGGGAATGTTAAGTCATCACAATTTTTGGGGGTATTACTATGTATTACAGAAGTAGAGAAACTGAAACTTTGAAATTTGCTAATTTTTCCAAATTTTTTGTAAATTTGGTATTTGATTATGCCAAAAATTTTATTTTTTTAACTTCATTTTACCAGTGTCATGAAGTACAATATGTGACAAAAAAAAATCTCAGAATGGCCTGGATAAGTCAAAGTGTTTTAAAGTTATCAGCACTTAAAGTGACACTGGTCAGATTTGCAAAAAATGGCCAAGTCCTTAAGGTGAAATAGGGCTGAGTCCTCAAGGGGTTAAAGGTGGCAGACCCATCAGTCAGTACGCGTAGGCATGTGCACACATACTGCTCCACCATGTTGCATGTCCCCGTAACGTCCACAATCCAATTGGATGTCTTCTCCATCAACTTTCAATGTTTTATTCTGCGCCTACCATGGTGATCACGGGTAGCGGGAAATCAGGGTTCCAGGCCGGAGAGGGAGCCTGAGAAAGGGATACCACATCCAAGGGTGGTCAATGGATGAAATTAAATGTGATCGAGCAGAAATTATTGAAGCCGAAGCTTTCAAGTAAAAGGAAGGGGCGCGTGGCGATTACCCACTCCCGACTCGGGGAGATAGTGATGATAAATAACAATACAGGACTCTTAAGATACCCTGTTATTGGAATGATTAATAAACAATTACAGGTAATGTCACTGAGGTATTTTGGATTTGGAAACGTTAGACCGGAGAGGCCCTGCTGCCACTTTGTTGACAGGCTGCCAAGAGGCAACGACAAGCTGTCCTCTGTGGGAGGTGTATCAACTGTGTCCTCTGTATCCCCCCAGCCACGCACCAGTGATGGCCATGAGCTGGTTTGGGTGCCACCCTGCTGTGAACACCGTTCCTCCTCCTCCATCTCCTCCTCCTCATCTTTCACCTCGTCATCCTCCAGAACTGTGCCCTTGCTGGACAATTGTGTACCTGGCATTTGTGGGTGCAGGAACCCACCCTCGGAGCCACTTGTGAATGACTGGCCTGAAACCCTTGAAATCGATCCCTCTTCCTCCTCCTCCTGTGCCCGAAGAGTCTTTTCAAGGAGGCATAGAAGTGGGATAGTAATGTTGAGAACGGCGTCATCGGCACTGGCCATGTTGGTGGAGTACTCGAAACAGCACAACAAGGCACACAGGTCTCGCATGGAGGCCCACTTATTTGTGGTAAAGTGGTGCTTTTCCGCAGAGCGACTCACCTGTGCGAGCTGCAGCTGAAACTCCACTATCTCCTGCTGCTGCTCGCACAGTCTGGCCAGAATGTGCAAGGTGGAGTTCCACTTTGTGGGCACGTCGCATATGAGGCAGTGAGCGGGAAGGCCTGACAGGCGATCAGCAGCAGGGTGAGAACAACGAAAGCGCGCACAGATGGCCCACACTTTCTGCAGCAGCTCTGACATATCAGGGTGATTTTTAAGGAACCTCTGCACCACCCAAAGGCAAGGGATGTGTGTCAAACCAGCTAGGCCCAGAGCTGCTACGAGAATTCGCCCATTATCGCACACCACCAGGCCGGACTTGAGTCTCACTGGCACCAACCACTCATCGGTCTGTTGTTCTATGCCCGTCCACAGCTCCTGCGTGGTGTGGGGTTTGTCCCCCAAACAGATAAGTTTTAAAACTGCCTGCTGTCGTTTACCCCTGGCTATGCTGAAGCTGGTGGTGAAAGTGTTACGTTGACCGGATGTGTAGGAGGTAGAGGATGAGAAGCGCCCTGCAATCATCGGTGGTAGAATGATATGCGCCAAACTGTTATCCGCCTCAGGCCCAGCCGTCACTGCATTTACCCAGTGTGCTGTTATGGAGATATAACGTCCTTGACCGTGCTTACCGGTCCATGTATCCGTAGTTAGGTGGACCTTGCCATAGACGGCATTGAGCAGTGCACATCTGACTTTGTCCACCACTTGGTTGTGCAGGGAAGGGATCGCTTGCCTGGAAAAGTAGTGGCGGCTGGGCATGACATACTGTGGGACAGCCATCGCCATAAGGCTTTGAAAACTCTCCATCTCCACCAGACAGAATGACAGCATTTCAAAGGCCAGTAATTGTGAAATGCTGGAATTCTTTTGCACCCTGCTCCCTCTTCTGCTGTGCTGGTGGTTCTGTGCGACCACCGCCTCTTCCTCTGAACTAGACAGGTCACTCGCATGACCTTGATTCCATGTGGTGTTGAGGACCTCATTGTCCTCTACATCATCCTCCACTCAGTCTTCACCCCTGCCCTCCTTCTCGGTCTGCACACTGCAGAAAGCCAGAGCAGTTGGCACCTGTGTTTCGTCATCATTCGAGACGTGCTCCGGTGGTCCTCCCATGTACTTATCCTGAAACATAAGTGGTTGGGCATCGATTCTACTTCTCGGGCAGGTCTACTGTATGTGGATGGCCCTGGGAAACCCTGCTAGCAGAGACATCAAAAAGCAGAAGAGACTGCTGCATTACTTGGGGCTCAGACTGCTTGGCTAATTTACAAGGGGGTGAAGTGAAAGACTAATAGCCATGGACTGCACGTGCTAACTCTTATCTTTCAGCAGGAGACTGGGTGGGAGACAATGTGAAGGAACTGGAAGCACTGTCAGCCACGCAATCTACTATAAACTGTACTTGTTCTGGCCTCACCATTTGTAGAGCCACATTCGGCCCTACCAAATAACGCTGAAGGTTCTGTCGCCTACTCGCACCTGAGGAAGGTGTTTCACTTGTGCGTGTAGCTGGCACAGATCGATCACGTCCTCTCCCTGCAACAGTAGCTCGACCAGCAGCACCACGACCGGGGCCACGTCCCTTATTTGACGCTCTCCTCATTATTTCCGTTCACCAACCAAACTAACACATGGTGTATGTCAAGCGACAATGTAACCGCCAATAGTTAACAATTTAGTCAAAAAGATGACAAATTTCTTGAGGTCACACAGCAGTGTGACAGGCGAAATTTATACAATTACTTCACTGTCACAAAAAATGTTCATTTGTCAACCAACAATGTAACAGCAGTATTTACTGGTTGTATTTGACTGTGACAAATGCAGCAAAGGCCCCAGATCTAGGGTCTTGCAAAAAATTGGTGTTTTTTTTTTAACCCAGAATATAACTGCAGTATTTAAAGTTTGCATTTGACTGTCACAAATGCAAAAAAGGCCGCAAATGTATTTTCTTGCCCAAAAAACAGAATATAACAGCAGTATCTAACTCTTGTATTGGACTGCCAGAAATACAGCAAAGGTCGCAAATGTATTATCTTGCCCAAAATTTGTGTTTTTTAAATATAATTGCAGTATTTAAAGCTTGTAATTTACTGTGACAAATGCAGCAAAGGCCCCAGATGGAGGGTCTCGCGAAAAATTGCAGTTTTTTTTAAACCCAGAATATAACTGCAGTATTTAAAGTTTGTATTTGACTGTCACAAATTCAGCAAAGGACCCAAAATGTATTATCTTGCAAAAAATTTGTGTTTTTTTATTTAAAGCTTGTATTTCACTGTGACAAATGCACATATGCTGTAATGGTGCACTGAACTTGCATAAAATGGCCGCCGCCGCCCACCTAACTAACAGACGGATAAAAGTTATTTTTCTGTGTCTCTGGGCTCAGGGCAGGGTAAAAAAAATTTGCACTGCACCCACAAAACAAAATCGCTGTAGATCTCTGAGTTATTAAGCACTTCTGATAACAGAGTCTTTCCTATTCTCTCCATCACAGCAGCAGCATCCTATCCCTACACTAGTAATAGCAGAGTGACGTGCAACGGTACGTGACTCCAGCTTATATAGAGGCTGGGTCACATGCTGCACTGGCCAATCACAGCAATTAGTAGTCATGGCTGTGATTGGCTTCTAAGGGCACACGAGTTAAACACTTGTTGATTGGCTGCTCTACAGCCTTTCAAAAAGCGCCATTAACTCGCCTAAAGGTCTGGACAAACCCGAATTTTACAGTTCGGGTTTGCTCAACCCTATCTAGTTCATTCTGCCATAGTCATGGTATTTATCAAGTGGTTAGTGTGGTTATGGCACCATCTAGCGGTGATAAGTTGTATTACACTTTGTTTTTCCTGTTACATAGACTACTGCATTGTGGGTGGTGCACTGCATTGTGGGAGTGCAAAGCATCCTGGGAAAGAGAAGCCTCCAGTCTCCAGTACAGATCAGCAGAGCTGTCCTTTTGCATATCTCCTTCTTAAACTTCACCATCCTTGTAAAAGCATATCTGTTTTACCAATAAACAAGTACAAAGAACAGTCCTCTTATTTGGAAGACAGGAATGATTTATGCTGAATTTCAGACTGCACACTGTGTGAACGTGTAAGAAGACAGAACAGCATGCTTCTACTTAAATGCCCCACTTTTATGATATAATATCAATGTAGGGTGAACTTTTTAGGTTTTCCATACATTTTACCCAAGTAGTGAGTAGTGTATTTTCTGGCTTAGTATGATTACAGAGATACTACATTTATATATATATCTATCTATCTATCTCTATCTATCTATCTCTATATATATATATATATATATATAATTTTTTTTTTATTTATTTATTTTTTTTAAAAAAAAAATTTATACTTGGAAAAAATATTTTTTTCTTTGCACTGGCCACCGTCATATACTTTTTTTTATAGTTATATCTAAAGAGCTGTATGGAGGCTCATTTTGTAGCTTTTGTAACTTTTTTATTCCTTTTTATTAAAATTTTTTGGGTAGGTGAAGCAAAAAAAAAATAATGACCATTTTGATTTTTTTTCCTGTTACGGTGTTCACCATACTGGATAAATATGATTATAATTTGATGGTATGTTTTGAGACATGGAATACACACATAGTGTAGTTCTCTAACAGGTTAATGTCTGAGCTGCAACCACAATACTGATCATCAAATGGGGCTACTCTATGACCTTACAGAGATATCCTGTTATATTTGGGGTTGCTTTGGATGATGGATATATAATAGGTCATCTGACCTCTACAAGATAAAGGCAGTCAGGGACCTGAATCCTGGCATGCATGTCCACACTCATATTGCAGAGAGCAGCAAGTCAGAAGTCAGCATGGATCCCAACCACCAGCACTGTGTGTTAGAACTGCTTGTTTACACAAAGTACCGGCACTTTTTACCGGCGTGTTTGCACGAGGAAGCTGAGCTATTGTACCTTCTCACACATGAACTCCGGGTCTCACTTGTCATTTATTGGAAGCCTGCTGATTAGATTTTTTGTATGCTGACACAGCACATTTCATGCTGGTAAACTATGGACTGTCTGCCCAGTGTTTAGTATGTCTCCACTCTCATACCGCTAAACTTTAGAAAATTGCAAAGAGGGACAATATGTGCGGTGCGCTGCTAGGCAACACCTCTAACTGTGCCCAAAGCACCCAAAGCATAACTATACACACCCAGTTCCCTTAATGCCCCCACAATTATTCCCCCTTTGTGCCAGCACAGTGGTAACACTGTGCCCCGTTCACTGTAGTCATGCCCACATTGTGCCCTCTTCACAGTAGTTATCCCAGATATGTGTCCCCTTCACAGTAGTAATGCTCACACGCATACCTCCCAACTGTTCCGGATCCAGAATCAGGTTTCAGTGGCTATCCGCCGGTCCTGGAACGGTTGAGGTATGTCCCGCTCTCAGCTGATTTTAATGGTGAAGCAGGGTGCTGTCCGCTCCCCACTTCACCGTTCACCTCAGTTGCAGGTACTACCCAGCAGTAGCACGAGGACCTCACACATCTTGTTGCTGGTCTGTGTAGGAGAAGTGGTACAGGCTGGGAATCAGCCTCTGCTCCTCCTACACAGCAGCACAATGTGTGACAGTACTGTGCTGCTGCTGCTGCTGCTGCTGCTGCTGGGGGGCACTGGCAGCTGAGCTGTGATCATCAGAGGAACTAGGTAAGTATTTTTTATTTTTTTTTAACTTCTTGCGATGCACATATCTGGACATAATTATTGTGAGGAAACACATCTTTGCATTTCTACTGTGAAGGGGGAACATATCTTGGTATAACTACTGTGAGGGGTCATATATCTGGGCATAGCTATTATGAGAGGGCACATATTTGGGCATAACTATTGTGACGGGGCACATATCTGGGTATAGCTACTGTGAGGGGACAAATATTTGGCCATCAAACAATACAATTGAAATGGTGTGCCTGACAGGAAGTGCTATTATACAGCAGCCGACCCCGTTAGGAAGCAGGTCCCCACTTCCTCAGTAGATATTATAAAAAACAAGCATAGGATCCGCGCTTGTGACAGCAAGTCTCAGAGGTAACACAACTATAGTTGATTATCGGTGCTCTGCTCTTCAGCTCTCCTCCTCCACCTTTAACTGCTGCAGCGTCTGTGTCTGCAAACCCACAGGCTGTTCAGGATCGAGCTTGCCACAACCTTCAAAGACATAGCATAGACCCATTATAAAAGTTCACAATACACTTTATTTTACTTGCAAGATTGTAGTCTTGAGTTCAACATCACATATAAAACAATGCCCGACCAGGGTTTTGCTCCTGCTTCATTTGAGAGGCACATATCTATTGTGAAGGGGGCACATGTGAGCATTACTACTGTGAAGGTGGACACATGGGCATAACTACCCATAGGGGCACAATGTGGGCATTACTACTGTTAAGGGAGCACAGTGCAGGCATTACTACTGTATGCTGGCACAAAGGGGGAATAATAACTATGTGGGGGCATTAAGGGGACTGAGTGTGTATAGTTTGCTTTGAGTGTAGTTAGAGGAGTTGTCTAGTATGAAACACATTTGCACATATTGTCCCTCTTTCCAATTTTCTATAGTATAAAACAAAATTGCACATACTGTATTGTCCCTTTTTTCCAATTTTCCACAGTTACAGTAGGAGGTATGTCACATGTGCCCCCTTCACAATAGTAATGCCCACATTGTGCTCCTCACAATAGTTATGCCCACATATGCCCCTTCACAGTAATCATGCCCAAATTGTGCCCCCTTCACAGTAGCTATGCCCAGATCTGCCCCTTTCAAAGTACTTATTCCCACATGTGCCACTTTCATGGTAGCTTTGCCCAGATGTGCCCCCTTCATAAGTTATGCCCAGATGTGCCCCCTTTATAGTAACGATGCCCATATTTGCCCCTTCACAGTAGTATGCCCACATGTGCCCCTTCACAGTATCTATTCCCAGATATGTGCCCCCTTCATAGTAGCTTTGCCCAGATGTGCCCCCTTCATAATAGTAATGCCTACATGAGCCTCCTTCATAGTAGCTACACCCTGATATGTCCCATTTATAGAAGCTATGCCCCCTTCGGAATAGCTAAGTCCAGATGGGCCCCTTCTTAGTAGCTTTGCCCAGATGTGCCCCCTTCATAAAAGTTATGCCAACATGTGCCCCCTTCATAAAAGTTATGTCAACATCTGCCCCCTTCACAGGAAGAAAAAAAAAAGACCTGTAAATAGTGCCTCCAATGATCAAAGCTCAGCTGCCTGCGGAGCGCAGCAGGATAATGTTGCACATTGCGCTGGCAGGGCTGTGTAGGAGGAGGAGTCCACAGGCTGATTCCATCACTCCTCCTACACAGGACAGCAATGTGTGACAGTATACTGTGCTGCTGCTGCGGACTGCAGGCCACTGAGCTGAATGGTAAAGCATGGAGTGGACGGCTCCCTGCTTCACTTTTACAGTCAGCTGGAAGCGGGACATACCTCAGCCATCCGGGACCACAGGACAGCCACTGAAATCCTGGACTGTCCTGCTGGATCCAGGCTGGTTGGGAGGTATGCAATCCTTCTGTTCTGAGATAGCTCTCACCTCAAACCTCCACATCTGCTCCGTCCTCGCTTGCCAGCCTCTGTATCATACGTTCTTCACTTTCTGATGGGCGGCTTTTCCTCGGCATTGCCTCACTGGAGACAGGGAGGACCATTGCTCAGTTTCCTCTTCCTCATCTGCTGTGTGGCCATGTCCTTGTTAGTAGTGTCAATCGCAAATATTCTAATCACAAATATCGGCACTTCAAGAATTTGCGAAGATGTAGAATATAGTGCTATATATTCGTAATCGCAAATATTCTAGATTTTGTTTATCAGTAACCTCCCTTCTTGCTTGTGGGCCAATGAGAAGGCTGCAATGTCTTTGCCTGAGCTTAGCAACATCTCTAGCAACCAATAGGAAAGTTGCCTACCCCTTACGATATAGGAAACTCCCCAGCAGCCATTTTCTGCTGTTTTTATTTGCAGTTCTGAGAGAGAGAGAGAGAGAGAGAGAGAGAGATAGCAGTGACATTGCTGTGCTCTGTGCTTTTATCTGGATCCTCCTATTCCTTATCCAATTACATTAGAAAGTTAGTTAGTCAGCTCATATATATAATACAGATAGTTAGTGGGAGATACTCAGTGTAGGTTAGTTAGTGATATAGTGCAGCTGTTCCAGTGCAGGGTGTTAGGTAGTGTGATAGGAATTACTGTTTCTCTGCTGTCCATACATACATGTTACAGACATAGTGCTGTGATGTCACAACAATACTTAGTGCACCAATCAGTAATATCTACTCAGACCTGATAAAATGTGAAGTAGCATGTATTGCACAAAAAATATGCGTATCATTAGTGCCCGATTTGCGCAATCGCTAAAATAATGACGGGAGATCGAGAATTCTAGAGTTCGCTAATTTATTGTGAATATTATGCGAAAAATTCACAAAATATCCCAAAACGGAATATTGCCTATGCCGCTCATCACTACTTGTTAGTGGAGACACTCCAGCATTATATTGATAATGACAGTGCAAGCCACAAGTGTGAAGGGAAGGCACTGGCGGCCCACTGCATAGTAAAGGCAATCAATCGTCCTGGTGAAGTGAATTACCAATCCGCCCCTGTCAAACTCGGATTGTTTCTGGAAAAATATACATAATTTAGCTTTAAAATTAACAGATGCGAATAAGCTGGTTTACAACATTGTCAGTGCACCAGGAATTCCACAGAGGGATGGAAGGGACAAGTTTTGCTTTCTTATGTGAAGAAGCATAACACATGAGACGGTGCAGTGTGTTTTTTGTTAACACAGTCAGTCATGCATTTACCACAGTGGTGGCAAACCTATGGTATGGGTGCCAGAGGCGGCACTCAGAGCCCTTTCTGTGGGCATCCGCGAAAAAGTCTATGGTGTACCAATATGCCTTAGACTTTTCCTTCCATTCATCAGCGCAGGGCGCACTATGCACTATGGACGGCACAGGCAGAGCATTAAAAGTATGGTAGGCAGGCTATTATAGCTAAATGATAAAGTACATGGAAGATATACTATATTGGTATTCAGGTTAAATTCCCATGTTGGCACTTTGCTATAAATAAGTGGGTTTTGGGTTGCAGTTTGGGCACTCATCCTCTAAAAGGTTCACCATCACTGGTTTACCATATCTATACTTGTGGTCATGGCTACGGCAGAGAGCTAGCGCCACGAAGCGCCGAGACCTAACAGAGAGAAAACTACCTGTCTAACTAATATGGCTGGAGGGGTGCCCTTAGCCATGTCGCGGGTAAGCCTAAAAGGGGGCAAAAACACACACGAGTAGGGAGAGAAACCTTTATTGCAGCGGACCAAGTTACAATACCAAACTGTGAAACGCCTGGGATATCTCCGCCTGAGGGTTAGGTATGTAGCGTGTGAAGCAAGAGGAGCGCCAGCGACCCATTTTACGGATGACGTGGCTGGGGACATTGTGCTTTGAAGCCGCGGATGCTGCTCCAATACGGAAGGGGTGCCCTGAAATGGCCTTGGGGTCGAAACCCAAACCCGATGCCAGGGTGCGAACGTGCGAGATGAGCTGCGTCGCCGTGAGGGCCGAGGCCTGGAACGGGAGCAACGGGCTGTCTGGGGCGGAGTCCTGAGTACCTGGACCGGGCACCAAGCGTTGGCGGACTAGAAGAACTTTACCTCCACTGGTGGTCCCACCTGCGCGGTTTTGGAAGTGAGGAGGTGTAAGGAAAAATGGTCGTTGTGCCATACCAGCTGACCCCTGGTTAAACCCTTGGACCTGGCTGAACTGCGGGTGAATTCGCCGGGTCTTAAGAACCCATAGAAACTAAGGTGCATTGCAGCCTTGATGACCGTGCTGGAAAGGAGCCCAAAAGGAAGACCATCTAGGGAGGATGAAAGCTTTCTAAATAATTCCCCTGACACAGGCTGCCTGCTCGGGAGTGGCTGCGTGACTACTTTTCTGAACACCCCTGAGTGTTGCCCTGACTGCTTGGGACAGAAAAACTGACCTACCTTCGGGGTCCTCCAACATGTAAAAATGTTGGACACCCGCCAAATACAATTTGATAGTATTAAAGGATAGCTTGAGGTCAATGTGACAGTAGGCTATGAAAGCTGTGATGTAAGTGGTCTTGTCAGTGTCTTGTCTCGGATGTAGGGCCATGAACCTGTTGAAGGTGTTCCAAGCGGTCCTGTAGTTCCTGGCAGTGTTAGAAGATAAAGACTTCTGCATCAAAGACTTTGCTGAAGCAATAAAAGGTTTAATCCATCCCCAGGTTTTGATACATCGGAGGAGGTAGCCCCACCCGGTCTGCCTCTGGCATGACCTGAAAGAAAGTTTTGAAATTAAAGCGGGACAAGGCGTCTGTGGCCACATTATGAACCCCCTGAATGTGCCTGCATGCCACATGGAAGTTGTATTCCAGCGAGAGCCAGACCAGCCTGCGGACAAAAGACGTGATCTGGGGTGACTGTGATCTGCCCTTGGTGATGATGTCCACCACTGTCTGGTTGTCAGTGACGAACGCCACGGAAGAGTTGGCCCACTGGCTGCCCCAAACCTGGGCCGCTGCTATAATTGGATAGAATTCCAACAAGGGGGATGATCTTAAAGCGGATTTGGCTGATGAAACCTCCGCTGGCCAGGGGCCCGAAAACCATTGGTTTCCACAGATCGCCGCAAAACCTCCGGAGGCGTCCGAAAAAACCAAGGTGGATGCTGGTCCCAGCTGAGGTACGAACAAAGAGACTCTGTACCAAGAGGCAATGAAGTCCTTCCACATGGCTAGATCGGCCATGGCTTGGGCGTCCAGAGTGATGAGGCTGTCTTGCTCGGGGGCTGAAGGGAGTAACTGAAGGAATCTGAACATGAAGGTGGCAAAATTGAGCATGCCTAGTAGGGACTGCAACTCGACCTAGGTGCATGTCCTGCTGCCTGCGGCCTTTGAGATGGACTCCTTGATCTTTGCTAACTTCTCCACTGGCTACCTGGCCTCCATCATCACTGTGTCTAGGATTATGCCCAGGAAGGTAATCACCATCGCGGGGCCTTCTGTTTTTGAGGGCGCCACCGGAACATTGAGTTGGGCAAACAGCTGAAGCAGAGCCTGAGCTTGCTCGGCTGGCAGTCTGGGCTTTCGATTAGAGGCACACGCCGGGGCCTTGAGCCCCGCGAAATGCCGGCAGAAAAGCTCCATATCCATGGCCGCCCAGTTCGTGATGTGCTGGAATTGGACCAGTGTGGCGGCGGCTTTGGCTGAAAAGGAGCGATGGTAGTCGTAGAACGTCTGACCACCGTACTTGTGGCCCAAGTCCGTGACCCTATACAGGTACGTGTCCAACGCCTCCCGCCTCTCAGGATGAACCGAGCAGATGACGTCCCTGAATAGACTGAACGCAAAGATGAATTCCGTTATAGTCAGCTTTTTGTTTAGGCGGGGATCCCTGGCCTCGAGAACAATGGACACTTCGCTGCAAGCTATCGTTTTCCTTTCAACCGTGTCGTGAGTGGCTATCAAGATGGACGCTAAATTAACATCCTTCCCTTCTAAAATTTCTTTCTTGATGTGGCAGGGAATGAAATGCAAGGGAGCAATCTCGGGAGCATACGGAACCCTACCTGGGAGAACGGGCCCTGGGGTGGAGGTTACAGGCAAGGCTAGAGCGGACCGGTCAGGTGGCAGCCCCTGGGACTCGATGGCCAAAAGTCTGGACTGGACGTCCGAAACCGAGGAGGCGATGGAGTTCATCATGGCAAGTAATTGCGTGAGGGACACCTGAAGGGTGGACATGGAGACTTGCTCCAAGTCCGGGGCTGCTGGCTCAGCAATTAGCAGTCTATACAGCTCAGCTTTACGGGCGGAGGCAGGGTATTGGATCCCTCTCCGATTGAGCTCCGCAATCAACTTCGGAAATGTCCAACTCCTTAAAGATCAGGAGCTGGGCCGCTCAGATGCGGGTGTTTCTGGTACCGACAGGGCTTCCTCGATGTTTGACATATGCGACATACTGCAACTGCGAAGCGACAAACAGAAAATAACATTTGACCAGGAAGCCTCATACTTTGCAAGCGACACCCGAGTTGTGAATGGTGGTTAAAGGAGGACTAGCGAGAGTGAGTGTCTAGTGCTCTGAACGGCGGGACCGTGGACTAAGCGTGAAATGACGTGAGAAGGCTAAGCGGACTTGGCCCCAGACAGGGAAATGAAAACTGAAAAACAAACATCAAACCTTAATCGTACCGAAGAAAGGAATACTAAATCGAGTCTGAAACATGACAGGCGACAAAATCAGTAAATTAACAGTGAGTGATATTGAGTGATATGGGCACTAGAAGAGATAAATGATCTACGTATGCTTGAGCGCGATAGACCATGGCATGAGAACTAACGAACGTGCACTCTAAATGTAAGAATCAACAGAACCGGAAACGTACATCAACGTGCAGCCGGTGGCAGACACGGCGTGACGTGAACGTACGCCCGAAGCGTGATGGGCAGCAGATGACAAACAACAACGTAGCTTGAACAGTTTAAAAAACGTAAGCCTGAAACGTAACAGGCAACAGATGATACAAATAACACGTAAGCCTGAAGCGTAACAGGCAACAGATGATGAAAAACGTAAGCCTGAAACGTAACAGGCAACAGATAATGAAAATAAAAACGTAAGCCTGAAGCGTAACATGCAACAGATGATAAATTAAAACGTAAGCCTGAACGTAACAGGCAACACATAATGAAAATAAAAACGTAAGCCTGAAGCGTAACAGGCAACAGATGATAAATTAAAACGTAAGCCTGAAACGTAACAGGCAAAAGATAATGAAAATAAAAACGTAAGCCTGAAGCGTAACAGGCAACAGATGATAAATTAAAACGTAAGCCTGAAACGTAACAGGCAACAGATAAAGAAAATAAACGAAAGCCTGAAGTGTTACAGGCAACAGATGACACATTGCAATATGTGAGCCGCTTGAAGCGTGACTGGCAACAGATGATAGATTGACGTGAGCTTGAACGTGACAGGCAACAGATGATACACATGAAAAAACGTGAACCTGAACCGTGGCAGGCACCCGACATGGTGAAATGCGAACGTAAGCCACAGGCTGCCAATGGCAAACAATACGTGAGTCTGAAAGTGACAGGCCAATGATGGAAGGAGGAACGGACGCCTGGCCAGAAGCAGGCCGTGGGATGGCAAGAGGCGAAAGCCTGACCGTAACCGTCCATCGATACATAGGCCTGCCACGTAACGGCAACACCATGTTATTAACCGACATGACAGTGAAGCAAGAATGGTGACATGAACAAGACGTGACCTGAGACGTGACTGGAGACAACCCGGTGACTACAAAGTGACCCTGACGCGGGTGACAAGAAAAAAATGGAAGTTGCATTGCAGCGTGACTGAGAGACGGCTAATATGTGGTAAGAAAAGAAGCAGTTTACCGGAAATGTCCGTGGATGTAGTGAAGTGGCAGAGCAATGGTCGGCTCAGACGGGAGCGAATGAGAGCAACTTGGCTGACGAGCACCGCAAGAGTAGGGTCTGCAAAATAATTGGTAACGTGAGGGGGAGAATCTGCAGACCCGCATGCGCCATGATGATGCTGTGTTGAGGTAGAGGTGGACATGCACCCCAGGACACAGATGATTTATTTATTTATGTATTTATTATTATTTTTGTTTATACAGCCGGCCGCCTGCCAGCATGCTGCTGCGGTGGAGTGTGGCGCCCCCGCCCCCCCTGACATCGGCTCTGGACGGACCCCCTCCCCTTGAAAGGGTTGGAAAGTTGAAGGACCGGAACGAGGTGGAGCTGCGACGGCTCCCTGGCGAGGGGGAGCTTGACACGTGATGCCGACTCCGTTGCGTGGCAACCGAGACGCTGTGCCTCTGCAGGCGCCCGAAGCGGGGACAGCGCTGGCCGCATAGCCGGGAGCAGAAGGTGGGTGAGGGAACACTGGGCAGTAGTGGAGGAGCAGGCGGGGGGGGGGGGTTATCGAGACCGAGTTTACTTACCCGTAACAGCCAGATGGGCAGGCGAGCATCGGGGGAGCCGTGGAGACAACTTACCTAACGAGCAGTGCGGCAGCAGGGGGCGTGACCCTAAGGGTGGGAAAGGCACCGAAAACGC